>NC_048584.1:36286514-36344014 GCF_013265735.2 Oncorhynchus mykiss
GATAGAGGAGGAGAGGAGAGAAGGGCAGAGGAGAAAGATGGAGGAGAGGGAAGAGAAGAGGTGAGGAGTAAGAAGGAGTAGAAAAAGGAGAGGGGGAGGAGGAGAAGAGGGGGAGGAGGAGAAGATGAGAGGAGATGAAAGGAGAGGGAGTAAAGTGAAGGATAGCTGGTAACTCATCATCTTTAAAATTGGTTTAATAATCACACTGAGCTGAAGTGAAAGGGAGGCTGCAAACTGACTTTTCTAAGACCTGATATCCTGCTGACCAGATATTTCATCCCTCCATCCACAACAAAAGCAACCACTAAAGTGGCAGAAATCTGTACGATGAACCAAAGTCTCACAAATGTAGTAGAGAAGGTAGAAAAGTTGTACCCCCCGTCTCTCTCTCTCCCACATTCCCCAACAGAAGCAGAATGTGTAAGAGGGATGGAGGGAATGCTTATCCAGGGAATGTGGCGATTTAAGGCGGATGGGAATCTTTAACAGCGTGTCAGAAACTCTTGAGGTTATGGGGTTCAAGGGTGGAGATCCCAGTTACGCAACGTCAACACACACACACTGTCAGGGACAGTCACTCCTCTCACCTGATGATGTCTTTGTGTCCGTTGCGAGCGGCCAGGTGAAGGGGCGTGTTGGAGGAGGCATTGTCTAAACCGTCTAGCCCCTCCCCCTCCAACAGAGCTACCACCATGTTGCTGTTCAATAACAATTGAGCAACCTGAGAGAGAGAGAGAGAGAGAGAGAGAGAGAGAGAGAGAGAGAGAGAGAGGAGAGAGAGATGGAGAGAGAGATGGAGAGATGGAGAGAGAGAGAGAGAGAGAGAGAGAGAGGAGAGAGAGATGGAGAGAGAGATGGAGAGATGGAGAGAGAGAGAGAGAGAGAGAGAGAGAGAGAGAGAGAGAGAGAGAGAGAGAGAGAGACATATGACATTTAAAATGTCTTTATTCCTTTGGAACTTCTGTGAGTGTAATGTTTACTGTTAGTTTTTATTATCTTATTCTCTTGCTTTGGCTATGTTAACATATGTTTCCCATTCCAATAAAGGAAGGAAGGAAGGAAGGAAGGAAGGAAGGAAGGAAGGAAGGAAGGAAGGAAGGAAGGAAGGAAGGGAGAGTGTGAGGGAGAAAGTGTGTGAGAGAAAGGAAGAGTGAGAGAGAGAGTGTGATAGAGAGTGAGTGAGAGAGAGAGAAACTGTGAGAGAGAAAGGAAGAGAGAGTGAGAGACAGAGAGAGAAAGGAAGGAAGAGTGAGAGAGACAGAGAAAGTGTGTGAGAGAAAGGAAGAGTGAGAGAGAGAGAGAGTGTGATAGAGAGAAAGGAAGAGTGAGAGAGAGAGTGTGATAGAGAGTGAGTGAGAGAGAGAGAAAGTGTGTGAGAGAAAGGAAGAGAGAGTGAGAGACAGAGAGAGAAAGGAAGGAAGAGTGAGAGAGAGAGATAGAGAAAGGAAGGAAGAGTGAGAGAGAGAGGAATACAGAGACACAGAGAGAGAGAGAGAAAGTGTGTGAGAGAAAGGAAGAGAGAGTGAGAGACAGAGACAGAGAGAGAGAGAGAGAGAGAGAGAGAGAGAGAGAGAGAGAGAGAGAGGGAGAGAAACTACAGTAACAAAGACCTTAACTGACTCAGCCTGTTCTGCAATTCACAGGGCCAGAAGATTACACAGGCATGTGTGTGTGTGTGTGTGTGTGTGTGTTTGCGTGCATGTCTGCATGTGTTTGCAAATTCAACTTTGGCTAAATCTTAATTACTGGGGCAGCTATACATTTAATGACAAGACAGCCATAACTGTGACACTAGTAAAAGGAATTTAAATGGATTTTGTAGTATGTGTGTGTACAATACATCAGTGTGTGAGTGTGTGTGTGTGTCTGTGTACAATACATCAGTGTGTGTGTTTATCTGTGTGTCTGTGTACAATACATCAGTGTGTGAGTGTGTGTGTTTATCTGTGTGTCTGTGTACAATATATCAGTGTGTGTGTGTGTCCTTGCCTGTCCAGAGAGCAGAACTGAAGCCCATGCCCCGTTAGCAGAAACAGGTTTATTTTAGTTGTTAGTTAATCTGAGCTCTGTGAGATGTTTGACAGAGACCTACCCCTCTATCCACCACACACCCTCTCTGAGACACACTCCACACAAACACACACTCCACTCCACACACAAACACACTCCACACACACATACACTCCACAAACACACGTACACTCCACACACAAACACACTCCACACACAAACACACTCCACACACAAACACACTCCACACACAAACACACTCCACACACAAACACACTCCACACACAAACACACTCCACACACACACACACATATATACACAAACTCATACAATACACACACACACACACACATACATACAGTTGAAGTCGGAAGTTTACATACACTTACATTGGAGTCATTAAAACTCGTTTTTCAACAACTCCACAAATTTCTTGTTAACAAACTATAGTTTTGGCAAGTCGGTAAGGACATCTACTTTGTGCATGACACAAATAATTTTTCTAACAATTGTTTACAGTTAGATTATTTCACTTATAATTCGCTGTATCACAATTCCAGTGGGTCAGAAGTTTACATACACTAAGTTGACTTTAAACAGCTTGGAAAATTCCAGAAAATTATGTCATGGCTTTAGAAGCTTCTGATAGGCTAATTGACATCATTTGAGTCAATTGGAGGTGTACCTGTGGATGTATTTCAAGGCCTACCTTCAAACTCAGTGCCTCTTTGCTTGACGTCATTGGAAAATCAACAGAAATCAGCCAAGACCTCAGAAAAAAAATGGTAGACCTCCACAAGTCTGGTTCATCCTTGGGAGCAATTTCCAAAAGTCCTGAAGGTACCACGTTCATTTGTACAAACAATAGTACACAAATATAAACACCATGGGACCACTCAGCCGTCATACAGCTCAGGAAGGAGACGCGTTCTGTCTCCTATAGATTAACGTACTTTGGTGCGAAAAGTGAAAACAATCCCAGAACAACAGCAAAGGACCTTGTGAAGATGCTGGAGAAAACAGGTACACAAGTGTCTATATCCACAGTAAAACGAGTCCTATATCGACATAAACTGAAAGGCCGCTAAGCAAGGAAGAAGCTACTGCTCCAAAACCGTCATAAAAAAGCCAAACTACTAACTGCACATGGGGACAAAGATCGTACTTTTTGGAGAAATGTCCTCTGGTCTGATGAAACAAAAATAGAACTGTGTTTGGAGGAAAAAGGGGGAGGCTTGCAAACTGAAGAAAACCAATCGTGAAGCACGGGGGTGGCAGCATCATGTTGTGGGGGTGGCAGCATCATGTTGTGGGGGTGCTTTGCTGCAGGAGGGACTGGTGCACTTCACAAAATAGATGGCATCATGAAGCTGGAAAATTATGTGGATGTATTGAAGCAACATCTCAAGACATCAGTAGGAAGTTAAAGGTTGGTCGCAAATGGGTCTTCCAAATGCACTTTAAACACCAGAGGAGGAGGCTGGTGGGTGGATATATAGGAGGACGGTCTCATTGGCTAGAACGGAATGAATGGAACCGTATCAAACACATGAAATCCATTCCATCCATCATCTCTGTCAACCAGAAGTAAAATTATAATCTGCCCACCAGCCTCCCGTGCTACACACACACACACCTGCTGCTACCAGACTCTTATTATACTGCTCAATTTATACACTGTCCCCTTATCCCCCTTCCCCAATACATGTGTACATTTTGGACTATTAATTGTGCTTTCCTGTATTATACTTACGATAAAAAGTTATTATATTCTACTGAGCCATTTATTTTATATTCGTATTATTATTTTTTATTATTTCGTACTGTTGTTTCATTGTCGCGAAGGAAACTGCAAGTAAGTAATTAGTTGGATGATGTATACCATGTGTATCCTGTACAAAACTTGAAACTTGACTCACCTCGAGTCTGCCAAACTCACAGGCCAGGTCCAGAGGAGTCTTGTTGGCATTGTTCACCAGACAGGGATTAGACTGGTGCTGGAGTAACATCTCAGACTGATGCAGAGAGAGGGGAGAGGAGAGGGGGAGGGGAGACAGGGGGGATAGAGAGAGAGAGGGGAGAGGAGAGAGGGGGGATAGAGAGAGAGGGGAGAGGGGGAGAGGAGAGAGGGGGGATGGAGAGGAGAGAGAGGAGACGGGGAGGGGAGAGAGGAGAGGGGAGAGGGGGGATGGAGAGGAGAGAGACAAGAGGGGAGAGGAGAGAGGAGAGAGGGGAGGGGGGAGAGAGGAGAGAGGAGGGATAGAGAGAGAGAGGAGGGATAGAGAGCGAGAGAAGGGATAGAGAGAGAGAGGGGGGGACAGAGAAAGAGAGACAGACAGAGAGAAGAAAAAAAAGAGATAAAGCATGAATAAATATAATCCTTAAATAGATGCACAAGAAAACACCCTTCCCTAAAGCATCTCTGTGGTTTATCTTCTTCTACAGAGACGTGAGATCCTCAGGGCGACACCAGCACCAGTCCTAACAGGGGCTTCTATTACAGAGAAATACCTCTGGCTTTGTTTCTGTCCCTGCTTTGTCACACACAATACAATACCTCAGAACTCTCCATGACCAGGTATGTTGCTGTGTGTGAACCTACCTCACTACCTGGGTGTTAAAGACACTAAATACACACATTCTTTCTCCTTCCCAGTTAGTCTCAATACTTCACTCAGGGAATCTGTTATAAGATCCATTGCTGACCTGATCACATCATGTAGTATCTTTCACTCACTGACCCCTAACACACACACACACACACACACACACACACACACACACACACACACACACCTGGAAACACTATAGAGACACTCACTGATTCTTACCTGTGTGTAGTCCGGACAAATATTGAACCATCTCTCTGAGTTGATTATTCTTTTTTTTTTACCTTTATTTAACCAGGTAGGCCAGTTGAGAACACCTTTATTTAACCAGGTAGGCCAGTTGAGAACACCTTTATTTAACCAGGTAGGCCAGTTGAGAACACCTTTATTTAACCAGGTAGGCTAGTTGAGAACACCTTTATTTAACCAGGTAGGCCAGTTGAGAACACCTTTATTTAACCAGGTAGGCCAGTTGAGAACACCTTTATTTAACCAGGTAGGCCAGTTGAGAACACCTTTATTTAACCAGGTAGGCCAGTTGGGAACACCTTTATTTAACCAGGTAGGCCAGTTGAGAACACCTTTATTTAACCAGGTAGGCCAGTTGAGAACACCTTTATTTAACCAGGTAGGCCAGTTGAGAACACCTTTATTTAACCAGGTAGGCCAGCTGAGAACAAGTTCTCATTTACAACTGCGACCTGGCCAATATAAAGCAAAGCAGTGCGACACAAACAACAACACAGAGTTACACATAAACAAACGTACAGTCAATAACACAATAGAAAAATATATGTACAGTGTGTGCAAATGTAGAAGAGTAGAGAGGTAAGGCAATAAATAGGCCATAGAGGCGAAATAATTACGATTTAGCATTAACACAAGAGTGATAGATGTGCAGATGATGATGTGCAAGTAGAGATACTGGAGTGCAAAAGAGCAACAAAAGAAAACATGGGGATGAGGTAGTTGGGTATTTACAGATTCACTGTGCCTGTACACAGCCATCAGTAACCTGCTCTGACAGGTGATGCTTAAAGTTAGAGAGGGAGATATATGACTCCAGCTTCAGTGATTTTTTGCACTTCGTTCCAGTCATTGGCAACAGAGAACTGGAAGGAAAGGCAGCCAAAGGAAGTGTTGGCTTTGGGGATGACCAGTGAAATATACCTGCGGAAGCGTGTGCTGCAGGTGGGTGTTGCTATGGTGACCAGTGAGCTGAGATAAGGTGGGGATTTACCTAAAAATACTTATAGATTACCTGGAGCCAGTGGCGAATATGTAGTGAGGGCCAGCCAATGAGAGCATACAGGTCGCAGTGGTGGGTAGTATGTGGGGCTTTGGTGACAAAACAGATGGCACTGTGATAGACTACATCCAGTTTGCTGAGTAGAGTGTTGGAGGATATTTTGTAAATGACATCGCCAAAGTCAAGGATCGGTAGGATAGTCAGTTTTACGAGGGTATGTTTGGCAGCATGAGTGAAGGAGGCTTTGTTGCAAAATAGGAAGCCGATTCTAGATTTAATTGTGGATTGGAGATGCTTAATGTGAGTCTGGAAGGAGGGTTTACAGTCTAACCAGACCCATAGGTATTTGTAGTTGTCCACATATTCTAAGTCAGAACCGTCCAGAGTAGTGATGCTAGTCGGGCAGCAGGGTGCGGGCAGCAATCGGTTGAAGAGCATGCACTTAGTTTTACTAGCATTTAAGAGCAGTTGGAGGCCACGGAAGGAGTGTTGTATGGCTTTGAAGATCTTTTTAAGGTTTGTTAGCACAGTGTCCAAAGAAGGGCCAGGTGTATACAGAATGGTGTCGTCTGCGTAGAGGTGGATCAGAGACTCACCAGCAGCAAGAGCGACATCATTGATATATGCAGAGAAAAGAGTCGGCCCGAGACTTGAACCCTGTGGCACCCCCATAGAGACTGCCAGAGGTCCGGACAACAGGCCCTCCAATTTGACACACTATCTGAGAAGTAGTTGGTGAACCAGGCGAGGCAGTCATTAGAGAGACCACGGTTGTTGAGTCTGCCGATAAGAATGAGGTGATTGACAGAGTAGAAAGCCTTGGCCAGGTCAATGAAGACGGCGGCACAGTACTGTCTTTTATCGATGGCGGTTATGATATCGTTTAGGACCTTGAGCGTGGCTGAGGTGCACCCATGACCAGCTCGGCAAACCGGATTGCATAGTGGAGAAGGTACGGTGGGATTCGAAATGGTCGGTGATCTGTTTGGTAACTTGGCTTTCGAGCATTTTAGAAAGGCAGGGCAGGATGGATATAGGTCTATAACAGTTTGGGTCTAGAGTGTCTCCCCCTTTGAAGAGGAGGATGACCGTGGCAGATGTTCACTCTTTGGGGATCTCAAACGATACAAAAGAGGATGAATAGGCTAGTAATAGGGGTTGCAAGAACATCAGCTGTCTGGACTTGGGTGAAGGAGAAGCGGGGCGGGCTTGGGCAAGTTGCTGCAGGGGGTGCTGAGATGTTGGCCGGGGTAGGGGTAGCCAGGTGGAAAGCATGGCCAGTCGTAAAAAAATGCTTATTGAAATAATCGATTATCAAAGATTTATCAGAGGTGTCAGTGTTTCCTATCCTCAATGCAGTGGGAAGCTGGGAGGATGTGCTCTTATTCTCAATGGATTTTACAGTGTCCCAAAACTTTTGGGAATTAGTGCTACAGGATGCAAATTTCTGTTTGAAAAAGCTAGCCTTTGCTTCCTAACTGACTGAGTATATTGGTTCCTGACTTCCCTGGAAAGTTGCATATCGCTGGGGCTATTCGATGCTTATACAGAATACCAAAGGATGTTTTTGTGCTGGTCAAGGGCTGTCAAGTCTGGGGTGAACCAAGGTTGAATGGGGCATGCTTATTTAAGATGGTGAGGAAAGCACTTTTAAAGAATAACCAGGCCTCCTCTACTGATGGAATGAAGTCAATATCCTTCAAAGATACCGGGGCAAGGACGATTAGAAAGGCCTGTTCCCTGAAGTGTTTTAGGGAGTGTTTGACAATGATGAGGGGTGGTCGGCTGACCGCAGACCCATTACTCACCCAGGCAATGAGGCAGTGATCGCTGAGATCCTGGTTGAAGACAGCAAAGGTGTATTTAGAGGGCAAATTGGTCAGGATGATATCTAAGAGGGTGCCCATGGTTACGGATTTAGGGTTGTAGCTGGTAGGCTCCTTGATAATTTGTATGAGATTGAGGGCATCTAGCTTAGATTGTAGGACGGCCGGGCTGTTAAGCATGCCCCAGTTTATGTCACTTAACAGTGAGAACTCTGAAGATAGATAGGGGGCAATCAATTCACATATCATGTCCAGGGCACAACTGGGGGCTGAAGGAGGTCTATAACAAGCGGCAAAGGTGAGAGACTTGTTTCTGGAAAGGTGGATTTTTAATAGTAGAAGCTCAAATTGTTTGGGCACAGACCTGGACAGTATGACAGAACTCTGCAGGCTATATATGCAGTAGATTGCAACTCTGCCCCCTTCGGCAGTTCCATCTTGTCAGAAAATGTTATAGTTAGGGATGGACATTTCTGGATTTTTGATGGCCTTCCTAAGCCAGGATTCAGACACGGCTAGGACATCCGGGTTGGCGGGTTGGCGGAGTGTGCTAAAGCAATGAATAAAATAAACTAAGGGGGGAGGCTTCTAACATTAACATGCATGAAACCAAGGCTTCTACGGTTACAGAAGTCAACAAATGAGAGGGATTGGAGTGGTGCTGGGGGCTGCAGGGGTTAACCTCTACATCACCAGAGGAACAGAGGAGGAGTAGGAAAAGGGTACTGCTAAAGGCTATAAGAACTGGTCGTCTAGTGTATTCGGAACAGAGAGTAAAAGGAGCAGATTTCTGCGTGCGGAAGAATAGATTCAAGGCATAATGTACAGACAAGGGTATGGTAGGGTGTGAGTACAGTGGATGTAAACCTAGGCATTGAGTGACGATGAGAGAGGTTTTGCCTCTAGAGGCCCCATTTAAGCCAGGTGAGGTCACCGCATGTGTGGGGGGGAGGTGGAACAAAAATTATAGATAAGGCTGGAGGCTCTACAGTGAAATAAGACAATAATCCCTAACCAAAACAGCAATAGACAAGGCATATTGACATTAGGCATGTGTAGCCGAGTGATCATAGGCTCCAGTGAGTAACTAGGCGAGCTGGAGACAAGGCGATTCAGACAGCTAGCGGGCCGGGGTTAGCAGGCTAGCAGAAGGGCCTACGGGGACGTTGCAACGGGAGAGCCTGTTGAAACCACCTCGTACGGTTACGTCGGCAGACCAGTCATGATGGATTGGCGGGGCTCAGTGTCGGCAGTAAAGGGTCCAGGCCAATTGGCAAAAGAGGTATTGCAGCACAAGAATTGGCCGATGGACCTCTTCGGCTAGCCGGGAGATGGGCCTAGCTCAAGGCTAACTGGTTCTTGCTTCGGGACAGAAACATTAGCCAGGAGTAGCCACTCGGATAGCAGCTAACTAGCTGCGATGATCCGGTGTAAAGATTCAGAGTTTGCGGTAGGAATCCGGAGATGTGGTAGAGAAAAAGCAGTCCGATATGCTCTGGGTTGATATTGCACTGTGTAGGCCGGCAGGAATTGACTGGGCTGAGGCTGGCTGATGTCCGAGTTAACGGTGATGACCGCTAGCAGTAGCTAACTGACTACTAGCTAGTCGCTAGTTAGCTGGCTAGCTGCTGATGGGGGTTCTAAAGTATAAAAAAATAGCAGATGCATACCAGATTGGGTGAGGCGGGTTGCAGGAGAGTATGTTCAGTCCATAGATGGAAATTGAGATTTAAAAAATGTAAAAATATACACTAAATATATATAAAGAAAACGATATATACACGGGACAAGACAAAACAAGCCATCTTGGAATCAAAAAAGGAATAATTAGTCATTTGTCTGTATGTGTCTGCATCTGGTTGTGTTTAACTATTCTTGCGGGGACCAGAAGTTCCAACAAGAATAGTTAACAAACCAAAATTGTTTGTAAACAAACTAAATTTGTCCCCATAAGGTCAAATACTATTTCTAGGGGATTTAGGTTTAAGGTTAGAATTAGTGTTAGGGTTATATTTACGTTAAGGGTTAGGGAAAATAGGATTCTGTGTGTGTGCGCGAGAATGCGTCTGTTCATGTGTACTCACCACCTGGTAGTGTCCGTACTGTGCAGACAGGTGTAGAGGTATGTGTCCGTCCTGTGACAGTGTGTTAACAGAGGCTCCAGCTCTCAGCAGCAGCAACACAGAGTCAGCTTTACCCTGCCAAGCTGCATAATGTAGCGGACGCATACCTAGAGAGAAAGAAAGAGAGACAGAGAGAGAGAGATACAGAGAGAGAGACAGACAGAGAGAGAGACAGACAGAGAGAGAGACAGAGAGACAGAGAGACAGAGACGGTAAGTTAGAAGACTGAAAAATTAAAGGGGCAATGTGGGATAGTTTATTTTATTTACCAAAAGAAGTGGCAGTGCCAACTCTTTTTTTTTTTACAATAACAGATTTACCCTTTAATTAATGACATGTATTACTTGTTTATAATGGTTCGTACGTGTCTTAAAACAGTTTTATAACAGCTTATAACCTCTCACCATTAATGTCTTTGATGTCCACCGTGGCCTGAGCCTCCAGTAGTAGTGACAGCAGCTCAGTGGTGCCTGTTAGAGCTGCATGGTGTAACGCTGAAAACCTGAGAGAGAGAAGAGGGGGGGAGGGGGAGGAGAGAAGGGATGGGGAGGGAGGGAGGGAAAGTCCATTGTCACACTACTACTTATTTGCTGGGAATATTCTGGCTTAGAAACAGGTCTTCCCCTTTCCCCTGGTTGGGGGGGGGGGGGGGGGGGGGGGGGGGGGGGGGGGGGGGGGGGGGTGTTCCAGGGTGAAATGAGTCTGCCATAAACAGAGAGGGTATACATCTAACTGAGGACTTCACAGGAGGTGAGCCTTCAGCCTTCCAGCCCCAACCTTAAACCAAGGACCAGGTCCAAGCACCTGGGAACGAACTGACCAAGGTACATCCCAAATGGCACCCGAGTCCTGATAATGGGCCCTGGTCAAAAGTAGTGCACTACACAGGCAATAGGGTGCCATTTAAGATGCATGCCAAGAACAACAACCTCCATAACAATTTAGTATCAACAAGCTGGAGAAAAAATAAATAAAAAATAAACTTATGATTGCAAGTAATATTTCAACTCAAGCATTGTAGGGTACCATGAAATGCTCTCATGTTGTGTGTTTGTGTGAGTGTGTGTGTGTGTGTGTGTGTGTGTCAGGGTACTGGTTGGCTGAATGACTGGAGTAAGGACAGTGATACAGCACACACACACTTGGAGCCTTCCTTCTATAATAAACTCTGCAAAAAAAGAAATGGCCCTTTTTCAGGACCCTGTCTTTCAAAGATAATTCGTAAAAATCCAAATAACTTCACAGATCTTCATTGTAAAGGGTTTAAACACTGTTTCCCATGCTTGTTCAATGAACCATAAACAATTAAATTAACATGCACCTGTGGAATGGTCGTTAAGACAGTAACAGCTTACAGACGGTATGCAATTAAGGTCACAGTTATGAAAACTAAGGACACTAAAGAGGCCTTTCTACTGACTCTGAAAAACACCAAAAGAAAGATGCCCAGGGTCCCTGATCATCTGCGTGAGTGTGCCTTAGGCATGCTGCAAGGAGGCACGAGGACTGCAGATGTGGCCAGGGCAATACATTGCAATGTCCGTACTGTGAGACGCCTAAGACAGCACTACAGGGAGACAGGACGGACAGCTGATTGTCCTCGCAGTGGCAGACCACGTGTAACAACACCTGCACAGGATCGGTACATCCGAACATCACAGCTGCGGGACAGCTACAGGATGGCAACAACAACTGCCCGAGTTACACCAGGAACGCACAATCCCTCCATCAGTGCTCAGACTGTCCGCAATAGGCTGAGAGAGGTCCTCACCAGACATCACCGGCTACAACGTTGCCTACGGGCACAAACCCACCGTCACTGGACCAAACAGGACTGGCAGAAAGTGCTCTTCACTGATGAGTCGCGTTTTTGTCTCACCAGGGGTGATGGTCAGATTCGCATTTATCGACGAAGGAATGAGCGTTACACCGAGGCCTGTACTCTGGAGCGGGATCGATTTGGAGGTGGAGGGTCCGTCATGGTCTGGGGCGGTGTGTCACAGCAGTATCGGACTGAGTTTATTGTCATTGCTGTCAATCTCAACGCTGTGCGTTACAGGGAAGACATCCTCCTCCCTCATGTGGTACCCTTCCTGCAGGCTCATCCTGACATGACCCTCCAGCATGACAATGCCACCAGCCATAGTGCTCGTTCTGTACGTGATTTCCTGCAAGACAGGAATGTCAGTGTTCTGCCATGGCCAGTGAAGAGCCTGGATCTCAATCCCATTGAGCACGTCTGGGACCTGTTGGATCAGAGGGTGAGGGCTAGGGCCATTCCCCCAGAAATGTCCAGGAACTTGCAGGTGCCTTCGTAGAAGAGTGGGATATCATCTCACAGAAATAACTGGCAAATCTGGTCCAGTCCATGAGGAGGAGATGCACTGCCGTACTTAATGCAGCTGGTGGCCACACCAGATACTGACTGTGACTTTTGATTTTGTCTGTGGAACGTGTTCAGTTTATGTCTCAGTTGTTGAATCTTGTTATGTTCATACAAATATTTACACGTTTAAGTTGGCTGAAAATAAACGCAGTTGACAGTGAGAGGAGGTTTCTTTTTTTTGCTGAGTTTATATGGTTTTATCAAAGCGACTTACAGCGGAGTCACGCGTGAATATATTTCACGTTTGGGTGGTCGTGCAAATCAAACCCACCATCTCTACCAACTGAGCTACAGAGGACCACACACACCGTACACCACAGAATAAAGCTAGGATTATTTCATATCCGAAATTCTGCCATGGGGAAGTTTGTGCAGTGAATCTGTGATGGTGGGTGGGAATAGGGGCCCTCGAGTGGTGCAGGGGTCTAAGGCACTGCATCTCAGTGCCACAGGCGTCACTACAGACTGTGGTTCGATCCCGGGCTATATCACAACCGGCAGTGATTGGGAGTCCCGTAGGGTGGTGCACGATTGGCTCAGCGTCGTCCGTATTAGGCGAGGGTTCGGCCCGGGGTAGGCCATCATAGTATAATAATAATTTGTTCTTAACTGGACTTGCCTAGTTAAATAAAGGTTAAATAAATAAAACTAGGATCGAGTCATGTTCAGTATGAGTGTGCAAGGTTGCGTCCCAAATAGTACCCTATTCCTCTATAGTCTTGGCTAAAAGTAGTGCCCTATATAGGGACAAGGGTGCCATTTGGGAGTGTTTAACAGTATCTAACTGGTGATCTACAAATTGGAAGTTTCATTGTTTTGACCTGCCTGGTACTTAGTCAGATAAACATCCGTCCATATCAACCATGTCTCATCTGTCTGTTTTCACTCCTTTAAATCCCCTGCCCCCCTCCCCCTATCTCTCTCCATGCTGAGTGAGTGTTGATTTAGGGTGACTGGTCACTGTTTGTTCACCTCCCACTTCTTCCTTGTGGTCCCTAGGCATCATTCTATCATGCCCCCTCTTGCTTAAAAAAACATGCACGCACACGCACACAGACAGAAAAACACACACTCCCACAGGCACACGCACACAGACAGAAAAACACACACTCCCACAGGCACACGCACACAGACAGAAAAACACACACTCCCACAGGCACACGCACACAGACAGAAAAACACACACTCCCACAGGCACACGCACACAGACAGAAAAACACACACTCCCACAGGCACACGCACACAGACAGAAAAACACACACTCCCACATGCACACGCACACACACTGTGTCTGGTCTGTCTGCATACAGGTGTGACTGGGTGGTAAGTCCACAGTGAGAACCGACCACAACAGGCATCCGATAAAGATGAAGACCATGTCAAATCAAATCCAGAGTTACTTTTCCTCCACAGACATGGATTGCATTCCTTTGAGCCAAATAAGTACAGAGAGAGGATAAACCTCAGCTATGCAAACACAAGTCCATCTAACTGACTCACACTCATTAGGAAACACATGCACACACACATCTCTTACCCATCTAAGTCCTGATAGTTGATGTTGAGCCTCTTTGTGGAGCCCAGCAACTCTGAAAAACAAAGAAGGGGGGGTGAAGGGATGGATGGAAGGAGAGAGGGAAGGAGAGAGGGAAGGAGAGAGGGAAGGAGAGAGGGAAGGAGAGAGGGAAGGAGAGAGGGAAGGGATGGAAGGAGGGATGGAAGGAAGGAGGGAGGGGGAGATGGAAAAAGGATTTGGTGACATTTGTCTTTTCAACAGAACGCCTAGTGATCTTCCATCACGGCAGGGTCTCTCGGTTTTCACAGCAAGAGCTCACATGTTCCTCTCTTTCTTCATCACTCGTTCCTGAAATAACATGTCAGAATGGCTGGAGGTTGCTCCCACTCGCTTCTCGCATACAGTGTTATGACAAAATTCTGCCAGCTGACTGAAAACGAAACGGTTTTTATTCCATGCAAGCAATTCCCCCTAACTGAACCAGACTCCTCCTTAGCCTGCTCCAGATCAGTTGCTTCAGCGAACTTCTGTCCGCTCTTATGCCAATCACATACGGATAGTCCGAGGAATTGATTGGCTAAAGCACATACCTTGGACAAGGCTTCCTATCCTAATAGCTGACTTACCCCACAGCAGCCACATTGCCACTTGCCCTGGGCGAACAAGAGTACTTGTCCTAGGTATTAGTGTCTAGTGAACAAGAGTACTTGTCCTAGGCATTAGTGTCTAGTGAACAAGAGTACTTGTCCTAGGCATTAGTGTCTAGTGAACAAGAGTACTTGTCCTAGGCATTAGTGTCTAGTGAACAAGAGTACTTGTCCTAGGCATTAGTGTCTAGTGAACAAGAGTACTTGTCCTAGGCATTAGTGTCTAGTGAACAAGAGTACTTGTCCTAGGTATTAGTGTCTAGTGAACAAGAGTACTTGTCCTAGGTATTAGTGTCTAGTGAACAAGAGTACTTGTCCTAGGTATTAGTGTCTGGTGAACAAGAGTACTTGTCCTAGGCATTAGTGTCTAGTGAACAAGAGTACTTGTCCTAGGCATTAGTGTCTAGTGAACAAGAGTACTTGTCCCATATTTTCTCCTCTCTGACTTCCCTGTAGCCAATAATTTTGTTACGTTATCCTTATTCATTAATTCAATCAATCAATCAATCCAGTCCTACCTCCACTCATTCCCTACTGTACATTCTACCCCTCAGCTCCAGGGGCCTTTCCAGGCTCAGACACCCCATCTAAAGCCCTTCTCTCTGGGAATTGACTCCTCTGCTAGCCCTGCTCTCAGAGCCAAGCTCCAGCCTCAATGAGCCCATACCCAGTCTCTCATTCAGCAGGGACCATTCTTCCAACTCTGGCCTCTCTCACTGGGCCATGCACAAGAATGTGTGCGCACGCACGCGCACGCGCACACACACACACACACACACACACACACACACACGTGTGTGAATGTTGTGAACAGTAGAATAAATGGATCCTCAGACAGATCTCTTGGCATTGGTTTCAATCAATCAATGAAACAGAACTTGTATTCTATTCCATCCCTACTGAACATTAACAGTGAATTCCTCCTCACTATCAGCTCTGTCAATGAGGCTACTGTCTCACCAACTGCTTTTGACTCATGATATTAAAAAGGGACACTTCAGGATTTTGGCAAAATCTTCCCCAGAGTCGGATGAACTCGTGGATACCATTGTTATCTCTGCGTGCCGACTCTGGGGAAGTAATGTAGATCCCAAAGTATCCCAAAGTATCCCTTTAAACCCAACCAAAAGTTATCAGATTTCTTCATGGCAGTTTAAATGATGATTTCATGTTTCTACAGTGACAGGATAGTTCCACTTACACTGGGCGCGAGTACACACACACACACACACACACACACGAAGAAACACACACAAGGCAGCTTGCCAAGTGGGGCCTAAACCACCCCAATGACAGCGAGAGAACAGAGCCTTTAAGAGTTCTAGTTAGAACATGAGCCAACATTCCAGACATAGAAGAAGGGAGAGAGAGAGGAAGAGAGATTCTTTCTCTGGAAACAGTTGCTTCCTTCTCAATTAAAAAGGTGGAGAGCTCTGGCTGACATCACGGTACAGTAAATTACTGCATCTTCAACGGACTGTGTGTGTGTGTGTCAGTCTCCCCTTACAGCGCGTCACACCCAAAATCATCATCTGTAATGCAAAACCACAAAACCACTCACCATGGCCTGCGGGTGTGTTCTACACTAGGAACTTCAGGGAAACACAATACCAACATCTAAAAGGTATGTTGGATACACACTGGCTACAGCAGGGCCATTGAGAGTTGGCACCAAGTACAAATGCAGGTGAGGAAAACGAGACTGTGAAATCTAACCCAGTCAAGCCTCATTGGCCTTCAATCACCTCACCTAAAAGGCTGTGTGTGTGTGTTATGTTGGTGCAGCAGGAAGATGACTGGTTTCCAGTGTCTGTATGAAAGCCTGGCTGTAAACATGTCACAGCACATAGTGACGTCAGGTTAGTATTGTGGCAATGAAACAAAACACCAAGCAGATTTAACTTCTTTAGGAAAACAGCCCTAATGTTGGTAACAAACATCATTATGTTGTCATCCAGAGTCACATGTATTTATTTAACAAGCTACAGCACACAGCAGGTTTTAAAAAGGACAACTGAAATTTAAATACTGGCGTCGTCACAGCCCTAGTGACAGGAAGCCTAGCGATTGGGCCACTAACCGAAAGGTCGCTTGTTCGAATCCCTGAGTCGACAAGGTTAAAAATATTTTTTTTAATCGATGTTCCCTTAAGCAAGGCACTTCACCTTAATTGCTCCTGTGATTTCCTCTGAAGAAGAAAGTATGCTAAATGAATGACATTGATTTTACACATTGGTTATGTGGTTGGCTTCAGGTGTGGTGCTAGTCACAATAACATACAGTTCCAGTCATGGGTTTGGACTCGAGGTCGACCGGTGGCCGATTAATTAGGGACGATTTCAAGTTTTCATAACAATCGGGAATCGGGATTTTTGGGCGCCGATTTGCCGATTTATTTATTATTTTTTGATACCTTTATTTAACTAGGCAAGTCAGTTAAGAACGCATTCTTATTTTCAATGACGGCCTAGGAACAGTGGGTTAACTGCCTTGTTCAGAACGACAGATGTTCACCTTGTCAGCTCGGGGGATCCAATCTTGCAACCTTACAGTTAACTAGTCCAACGCAATAACGACCTGCCTCTCTCTCGTTGCCCTCCACAAGGAGACTGAATGTTACGCGAATACAGTAAGCCAAGGTAAGTTGCTAGCTAGCATTAAACTTATCATCTTATAAAAAACAATCATAATCACTAGTTAACTACACATGGTTGATGATATTACTAGATATTATCTAGCGTGTCCTGCGTTGCATATAATCTGACTGAGCATACAAGTATCTGACTGAGCGGTGGTAGGCAGAAGCAGGCGCGTAAACATTCATTCAAACAGCACTTTTGTGCGTTTTGCCAGCAGCTCTTCGTTGTGCGTCTAGCATTGCGCTGTTTATGACTTCAAACCTATCAACTCCCGAGATGAGGCTGGTGTAACCGAAGTGAACTGGCTAGCTAGTTAGCGCGCTCTAACTAGAGGGACGGAAGCTATACTGTTACACTGGCAATACTAAAGTGCCTATAAGAACATCCAATAGTCAAAGGTTAATGAAATACAAATGGTATAGAGGGAAATAGTCCTATAATAACTACAACCTAAAACGTCTTACCTGGGAATATTGAAGACTCGTGTTAAAAGGAACCACCAGCTTTCATATGTTCTCATGTTCTGAGCAAGGAACTGAAACGTTAGCTTTCTTACATGGCACATATTGCACTTTTACTTTCTTCTCCAACACTTTGTTTTTGCATTATTTAAACCAAATTGAAAATGTTTCATTATTTATTTGAGGCTAAATTGATTTTATTGATGTATTATATTAAGTTAAAATAAGTGTTTATTCAGTATTGTTGTAATTGTCATTATTACAAATACATTTTCGGTGTTGAAATATCATAATCGGTCGTCCTCTAGTTTGGACACAGCTCGTCATTCAAGGGTTGTTCTTTAATTTGTACTATTTTCTACATTGTAGAATAATAGTGAAGACATCAACACAATGAAACAACACATGGAATCATGTAGTAACCAAAGTGTTAAACAGTCTTGAAGGAGTTGGCACAAACAGTATGCTGAGCACTTGTTGGCTGCTTTTCCCCTCTGGTCTTATTCAACATTTCTGGTGTTACAGCCTGAATTCAAAATGAAAAGTAAAAACAATTCTCATCCATCTACACACAATACCTCATAATGACAATGTGAAAACATGCATTTAGACATTTTTGAATAATTTATTGAAACTTAAATACATAAATATCTCGTTTACATACAGTGCCTTGCGAAAGTATTCGGCCCCCTTGAACTTTGCGACCTTTTGCCACATTTCAGGCTTCAAACATAAAGATATAAAACTGTATTTTTTGTGAAGAATCAACAACAAGTGGGACACAATCATGAAGTGGAACGACATTTATTGGATATTTCAAACTTTTTTAACAAATCAAAAACTGAAAAATTGGGCGTGCAAAATTATTCAGCCCCTTTACTTTCAGTGCAGCAAACTCTCTCCAGAAGTTCAGTGAGGATCTCTGAATGATCCAATATTACCTAAATGACTAATGATGATAAATACAATCCACCTGTGTGTAATCAAGTCTCCGTGTAAATGCACCTGCACTGTGATAGTCTCAGAGGTCCGTTAAAAGCGCAGAGAGCATCATGAAGAACAAGGAACACACCAGGCAGGTCCGAGATACTGTTGTGAAGAAGTTTAAAGCCGGATTTGGATACAAAAAGATTTCCCAAGCTTTAAACATCCCAAGGAGCACTGTGCAAGCGATAATATTGAAATGGAAGGAGTATCAGACCACTGCAAATCTACCAAGACCTGGCCGTCCCTCTAAACTTTCAGCTCATACAAGGAGAAGACTGATCAGAGATGCAACCAAGAGGCCCATGATCACTCTGGATGAACTGCAGAGATCTACAGCTGAGGTGGGAGACTCTGTCCATAGGACAACAATCAGTCGTATATTGCACAAATCTGGCCTTTATGGAAGAGTGGCAAGAAGAAAGCCATTTCTTAAAGATATCCATAAAAAGTGTTGTTTAAAGTTTGCCACAAGCCACCTGGGAGACACACCAAACATGTGGAAGAAGGTGCTCTGGTCAGATGAAACCAAAATTGGACTTTTTGGCAACAATGCAAAACGTTATGTTTGGCGTAAAAGCAACACAGCTGAACACACCATCCCCACTGTCAAACATGGTGGTGGCAGCATCATGGTTTGGGCCTGCTTTTCTTCAGCAGGGACAGGGAAGATGGTTAAAATTGATGGGAAGATGGATGGAGCCAAATACAGGACCATTCTGGAAGAGAACCTGATGGAGTCTGCAAAATACCTGAGACTGGGACGGAGATTTGTCTTCCAACAAGACAATGATCCAAAACATAAAGCAAAATCTACAATGGAATGGTTCAAAAATAAACATATCCAGGTGTTAGAATGGCCAAGTCAAAGTCCAGACCTGAATCCAATCGAGAATCTGTGGAAAGAACTGAAAACTGCTGTTCACAAATGCTCTCCATCCAACCTCACTGAGCTCGAGCTGTTTTGCAAGGAGGAATGGGAAAAAATTTCAGTCTCTCGATGTGTAAAACTGATAGAGACATACCCCAAGCGACTTACAGCTGTAATCGCAGCAAAAGGTGGCGCTACAAAGTATTAACTTAAGGGGGCTGAGTAATTTTGCACGCCCAATTTTTCAGTTTTAGATTTGTTAAAAAAGTTTGAAATATCCAGTAAATGTCGTTCCACTTCATGATTGTGTCCCACTTGTTGTTGATTCTTCACAAAAAAATACAGTTTTATATCTTTGTATTTGAAGCCTGAAATGTGGCAAAAGGTCGCAAAGTTCAAGGGGGCCGAATACTTTCGCAAGGCACTGTAAGTATTCACAGCCCTGAGCCCTTATCTATTTTACATGACTGGGAATACAGATATACAGCTGTTAGTCACAGATATCTTAAGGGGAAAAAAATGGGCCTCACAATGGGCCTCAGAATCTCGTCACGGTATTTCTGTACATTCAAATTGCCATCGATAAACTGCAATTGGGTTCGTTGTCCATAGCTTATTCCTGTCCATACCATAACCCCACTGCCACAATGGGCACTCTGCTCACAACGTTGACGTCAGCAAACTGCTTGCCCACACGACGCCATACACATTATCTGCGGTTTTGAGGCCGTTTGGACATACTGCCAAATTCACTAAAACGAGGTTGGAGGCGGCTTATGGTAGAGAAATTAACATTAAATTATCTGGTAACTGCTCTGGTAGACATTCCTGCAGTCAGCATGCCAAATGCATGCCCCCGCAAAACTTGAGACATATGTGGCAATGTATTGTGTGACAAAACTGCACATTTAAGAGTCGCCTTTTACTGACCCCAGCACAAGGGGCACCTGTGTAATGATCAGCTTCTTGATATGCCACACCTGTCAGGTGGCTGGATTAAGAAGAAGGAGAGAAGCTCACTAACAGGGATGTAAACAAATTTGTGCACAAAATATGAGAGAAATCAGCTTTTTGTACATATGGACATCTTTTATTTTTAATAGGCACCCTATTCATCATTTTGTTCAGCGTAATAACTTTACCATGCTCAAACGGATAATCAAGGTCTGCTTTTCTTATTTTTACCCATCTACCAATAGGTGCCATTCTTTGCGAGGCATTGGAAAACCTCTATGTTCTTTGTGGTTGATTCGGTGTTTGAAATTCACTGCTCAACTGAGGGACCTTACAGATAATTGTATGTGTGGGGTACAGAGATGAGGCAGATTCAAAAATCACGTTAAACACTATTATTGTGAGTCCATGCAACTAAATATGTGGCAAATTCTTTAGGCCTGCCACAATAAAGCAATGTTCACATCTGGGGTAGCAACACCCATCTGCAGCTCACGTCGTCCTGCTTTGCCTGGCTGCATTTTGATAGGTGAATAAACGTTTTAAGTCGGACACTGACAAGCAGATCAGATCGACTGAGAGCAGGTGGGGGAAAGGTGAATGTAATTAAATAGAAGTACGACGTGAGCTTCAGATGAGTGTTGCTACCCCAGATATGGACATGCTGTTTCTACAGAGTTGGGTGGTGTTTATATCTGACGTTTATCCATTAAGTCTTTATTAAAAACACTAGCTATGAGTTCCAAATGGCACCCTACTTTTGACCAGAGTCCTATCGGGAAGGGTAGGGTGCCATATTCCAGAACATACCGTCAGCAAGCCCAGATGTTTGTAGTTAATATTCACAGACACATTCAAGGTATGCAAAGAATGACACCTTTATTTAATTTGAACTTTCAGTTCATTTCCACCTGAAGGTGAATGTTCAAGTAGGGTTGTGGTGGTGGCATCCTAAGGCCTCAACATAACTAAATCTGTATTCAAACATACCTTGTCCTTACTTGTGAGAATGTGCATGTACTGTAGCTAATCTAAACAACAGTAGGCTACTGCTGCTAGTTACAAGTATCTATTAAACAAGCCTATATAGAATATATACATAGTGTACAAAACACCTGCTCTTTCCATGAAAGACTGACCAGGTGAATCCAAGTGAAAGCTATGATCCCTTATTGATGTCACCTGTTAAATCCACTTCAATCAGTGTAGATGAGAATGGGCAAGCCAAAAGATTTAAGTGCCTTTGAACAGGGTATGTAGTAGGTGCCGGGCGCACCGGTTCGAGTGTGTCAAGAACTGCATCACTGCTGGGTTTTTCACGCCCAACAGTTTCTCGTGTGTATCAAGAATGGTCCACCACCCAAAGTACATCCAGTGAACTTGACAACTGTGAGAAGCATTAGAGTCAACATGGGCCAGCATCCCTGTGGAACGTTTTTGACACCTTGTGTCCATGCCCCGACAAACTGAGGCTGTTCTGAGGGGTGCAACTCAATATTAGGAAGGTGAGGTGTTCCTAATGTTTTGTACACTCAGTGTATAGTGTGTAGCTTTAATAAGGATACAGCCAGGGCAGGTGTTAGGACTAAGTTGTGCTGGCTGGCTGACATGACTGTGGGCAGATGGAGTCTCATAGCTGGCTAGAAGCCTGGAGAAGTGACCAAATCCCTGTGGCTCCCTGGCAATGTGATTATATTGTAGCCTCAGCCTTATACAGTACAGTTACAGTTCACTGCCTACCAACTACCAAGAGAGAGGCTACTATAGCACTAGCCATGTCTCAACCAACGGGATAGGAGTGAATTAGTCTGACACAATATACAGTCAGACATGCTACTGGGACAATGAAGTGTCCTTTCAATAAGGAGATGGGAAGAATGGACAAATGAACAAGAGAGAGAGAGAGAAAACAGCAAAACTTGCAGGGCCTAATTGTCATTCTGCCTCATTATCTTCCATTGATTATCTAGAGTCATTATTAGGATAGAGTCCTCTGTCTGTCTGGGACTGGTTGTTCTGGGTCTGATCGATCGACATGAGTGTCACCATCGGGTCAAGGCTAACCAATGGAAACATAGAGCACCAGTATCCCAATAACCCTTTCAGTGCCACACAGGCGCTCCAACACTGACAATGAGGGGAAGCAGGACACAATAGTGGTGTCACATATCTTTTTAAAATGTTTCTTTCTGGAATTACTAGATTCTTTCAGAAGTAGGACACAGGCTCTGTGTGAGCTAAATGGAAGTCCTAGTGAATGGAACTGCATGAAACGAATGGAACAGTTGGCACACATACAGTATTGTATTCCACCCGGTAGAAATATAATCCTTGAGTATGTTTACATGCACACTTTTAATTCAATATTAAACTGATTATGGCATGAGGCGGAGTTGGGAACTAGTCATGTAAACAATTTACTCTGCTTATCTTTTTTTTTTTTTTCTTTTAAATCGGCAAACGGTCAAAATTGAGGAAAGCACACACGGATTAAAAACACCTGGTTTTCTGAGCAATCTTTCAAATGATTAGGACATGTAAACAAGCTTCCTCTGCGTTCCAGCGGTGTATCTGATCTGTGCATGTGTTAGCACCGGTAGCCTCCCTTTGACGAGAGACTGAAAGTACGCATCTTAGAAATAGTTTTCACACATACAAACTTCAGAACGTCTGAAGTCAGAATATAATAGGCCTTGCATAATTAACATGGCCACTGTGGTAGCAACGTTTACTCTGATTGGTGAGCCAAGTCCCATCAGGAAGTCTGATCTCAGATGTGTCCACGGAACCAGGATCATTAGGGAAATTGTTCTTCTTGCAAAGCATGTAAACGTTTTAAACAATCTATTATATTAAATCTGACTATCCACAATAATCGTATTATTGAGTGCATGTGACTGTGCTCATTGAATACATCACTGTGATTTCCTACCTTGTCCATCTCTATCCAAAACGGAACTAGTCCAGAACGGAACAAAGTAACACTACTAAAAAGGAGTGCCATTTAATGAACATTCACAAGCTTAGTGAAGTCTAGATCAGCTTAACCTTGAACTGCTCCTGTTTCACCACGACATGACCCTCCATCTAACTGAGTCTGCCTTCCAAATGGCACCCTATTCCCTACATAGTACACGACCTGTAGGGACCCATAGGGCTCTGGTTGAAAGTAGTACACTATGTAGAAGACAGAACCTCAGATATATAACAATAGTTAACTATCTGGCTCTTCAACCAGTGAACTAAGGAAAGTACATCAGTGTCACTGAGGAAAAATACAAGTTTCCCATAAACTGGTGCAGATTCTGGAGCTAGTACTTCATCTACCTTGTCTGCGTGTCAAACGGCACCCTATTCCCTTTATATACTGAGACTTTACCTCCAGGCTCGTGTGTTTTACCTCCAGGCTCGTGCCTTTTACCTCCAGGCTCGTGCCTTTTACCTCCAGGCTCGTGCCTTTTACCTCCAGGCTCGTGCCTTTTACCTCCAGGCTCGTGCCTTTTACCTCCAGGCTCGTGCCTTTTACCTCCAGGCTCGTGCCTTTTACCTCCAGGCTCGTGCCTTTTACCTCCAGGCTCGTGCCTTTTACCTCCAGGCTCGTGCCTTTTACCTCCAGGCTCGTGCCTTTTACCTCCAGGCTTGTGCCTTTTACCTCCAGGCTCGTGCCTTTTACCTCCAGGCTTGTGCATATGGAGAAGGTGGCATGTAAGGCCAGTGGAGTGTTTTACAGTTTGTGTGCCTGCCTGCCCCCTCTGCCCGCCCCTCTGCCTGCCCGCCCGCCACTAGTAAGTTAACTTCACCCATAAATCACTTATTGTATTATTCACTTCAGCCTTAAAATCATTGCTCATCACCCATTTAGTCTCTATAGGCCTGAGCACAGCCAGTAAACACATCACTACTCCTTCTGGACCAATACATATTACTCTTACTGTAGTTAAAGACGTCGGCCTACATAATAAAACCAAAATGATGCATTCAACTGGAAGCCTGCAACATCTACAAATATAATCATGTTACTTTTGGTTAATAATAGCCTAGCATACAATCGTCAAAAATAAAGCAAAAAAATAAGAATCGACCATGCTTTTTCAAAGACATACCAAATACACTGCACATGACCTCAATGGCAAAAACTGCTGCTTTTAACAAAAGGACAGAACGATTTACAGGAAAGGAGGTAGAGAGATGGACAAACGTAGATCACCGCTAGGACAAGTACACAGTTTACACTTTGGTCCACGAGCATGGGAAATAATCAAATCAAATATTGTCACATGTGCCAAATACAACAGGCGTAGGCTACACAATAACGAGGCCATATACAAGGAGTGCCGGTGCCGAGGCAATGTGCAGGAGTCCGAGGGAGTTGAGGCAATACGCACATGTAGGTAGGGGTACAAGTGACATGATCATACACATACTGTAAGCCACATCTTAAATGAGTTTATAATTATTTCCTTGTCATTAGAGTAGTAAAAAGCACTGCACTATAAAGGGAATAGGGAGCCGTTTGGGACACAGACGTTGTCCTCTCGTTGTCCTCTGCATGTCTCTGTGTAGAGTTGCAGACAAGCAGCACAGGCTTTGTTCCAGTACAATAACTTCATCATTACCAGAAAATACTTAATCATCTGAATACAAGTGAAGGGAGAGAAAGAGAAGAGATTTAGAGTTCAAGGAGAGTTTATGTGTCTACCAAACTCGTTTGACCTTGTCCTGGTTATTCTGGTTTGCGTGTCTGTTAGTTGGGTTGTTTTTCTGCAGTGTATCTGTAAATAAGTCTGGTGAAACAATGCTGCCTGAATTCTACCTCAGAACTATCATCTATCTATACTGTAGGGTCACTAGCTGCAGACAAACCTGCAGTGTTGTGATCAAGTCATTTAAAGAGAGACCGGTTCAAGACCAGAGCAAATCGAGACCGAGTCTCGGGGGGGGGGGGGTCAAGGGGTTCGAGACCGAGTCAAAATGTGAGTCCAATTCAAGACCGTGATTGTAATTTTGTCAAATCCCCACCATAATAAGAGTTCAAAATGTTCAGTAGTTCTGTGTTCAGAACATATAGATTGTTTTGAAATTCAAAAAACTGTGAAAAAAATTGCATGCTGAGGAAAAACAGAGCCACTCTAAAATGATTACTAACCCAATCATAGTGGGGAACAATTCTACTCCTTCAGAGAAGGGCTGAAGACTTATAAAATAATGATTTAAATAATATAATATACAGTGCCTTGCGAAAGTATTCGGCCCCCTTGAACTTTGCGACCTTTTGCCACATTTCAGGCTTCAAACAAAGATATAAAACTGTATTTTTTTGTGAAGAATCAACAACAAGTGGGACACAATCATGAAGTGGAACGACATGTATGGGATATTTCAAACTTTTTTAACAAATCAAAAACTGAAAAATTGGGCGTGCAAAATTATTCAGCCCCTTTACTTTCAGTGCAGCAAACTCTCTCCAGAAGTTCAGTGAGGATCTCTGAATGATCCAATGTTGACCTAAATGACTAATGATGATAAATACAATCCACCTGTGTGTAATCAAGTCTCCGTATAAATGCACCTGCACTGTGATAGTCTCAGAGGTCCGTTAAAAGCGCAGAGAGCATCATGAAGAACAGGGAACACACCAGGCAGGTCCGAGATACTGTTGTGAAGAAGTTTAAAGCCGGATTTGGATACAAAAAGATTTCCCAAGCTTTAAACATCCCAAGGAGCACTGTGCAAGCGATAATATTGAAATGGAAGGAGTATCAGACCACTCCAAATCTACCAAGACCTGGCCATCCCTCTAAACTTTCAGCTCATACAAGGAGAAGACTGATCAGAGATGCAGCCAAGAGGCCCATGATCACTCTGGATGAACTGCAGAGATCTACAGCTGAGGTGGGAGACTCTGTCCATAGGACAACAATCAGTCGTATATTGCACAAATCTGGCCTTCATGCAAGAGTGGCAAGAAGAAAGCCATTTCTTAAAGATATCCATAAAAAGTGTCGTTTAAAGTTTGCCACAAGCCACCTGGGAGACACACCAAACATGTGGAAGAAGATGCTCTGGTCAGATGAAACCAAAATTGAACTTTTTGGCAACAATGCAAAACGTTATGTTTGGCGTAAAAGCAACACAGCTGAACACACCATCCCCACTGTCAAACATGGTGGTGGCAGCATCATGGTTTGGGCCTGCTTTTCTTCAGCAGGGACAGGGAAGATGGTTAAAATTGATGGGAAGATGGATGGAGCCAAATACAGGACCATTCTGGAAGAAAACCTGATGGTGTCTGCAAAAGACCTGAGACTGGGACGGAGATTTGTCTTCCAACAAGTCAATGATCCAAAACATAAAGCAAAATCTACAATGGAATGGTTCAAAAATAAACATATCCAGGTGTTAGAATGGCCAAGTCAAAGTCCAGACCTGAATCCAATCGAGAATCTGTGGAAAGAACTGAAAACTGCTGTTCACAAATGCTCTCCATCCAACCTCACTGAGCTCGAGCTGTTTTGCAAGGAGGAATGGGAAAAAATGTCAGTCTCTCGATGTGCAGAACTGATAGAGACATACCCCAAGCGACTTACAGCTGTAATCGCAGCAAAAGGTGGCGCTACAAAGTATTAACTTAAGGGGGCTGAATAATTTTGCACGCCCAATTTTTCAGTTTTTGATTTGTTAAAAAAGTTTGAAATATCCAATAAATGTCGTTCCACTTCACGATTGTGTCCCACTTGTTGTTGATTCTTCACAAAAAAATACAGTTTTATATCTTTATGTTTGAAGCCTGAAATGTGGCAAAAGGTCGCAAAGTTCAAGGGGGCCGAATACTTTCGCAAGGCACTGTATATTATATAATAATATATATAATATAACACTACACATCTGATTCAAATCATCAAAGCCTTTTGATGAGTTGATCATTTGAATCAGCTGTGTAGTGTTAGGGCAAAAACAAAAACGTGCCCCCTTTTGGGTCCCCAGGACCAGGATTGAGAACCAGTGGGCTAGACCATCAGGAGCTAGATAAAAAAAGGCATCTGCCATTCAAAAGGCAGATTTCAGATTTTCACTCAAAATGTCTAAGTCCACAACAATGATTAAAACACATCAATCTGATTGGGTGGGCCAGTCATGGCCTGGCTCCCCACTGGGTGGGTCTCTGTCTACCCAGGCCCATCCATGTCTACGCCCCTGATGCAAATAGCCATGATGACAATTGCGCATCACAAATAGCCTAATAACCAACACCTCGGACTAAAATGTTTCAACTCCTGGTTTGCATGTACATTATTGTCTTAGTTAGCATTTACAGGTAGATGAATTGAAAAGTCTTTCCTACCTTACCGGCTACCGATGTCATTCTTCTGTGAGCTGCTCCATGCCAACACCAGTTGAGAACTGCACACTAGGCCGAAACTAGGCTGTGTGCGTGGCGCGCATGTGAATATATTTCATGTGATTTGCGATTGTGCAGGCTACTTTGTGCATGATGTCTCTATTGTATTACATAATTGATCAATCGTATACCTCCACTACACTACTTTGATACGCAGCAATAGGGATTAAGTGAGTACACGCAATGCCCACTGGGAAAAAAGTGGGTACTTTGCGTTTTACAAGAAGTGCACTCTCCTACATTGGTGCGCTGTTATTACGGTTGCTGTCCTTACAGAATCACGAAACTGTCACACACTGAAGACCTATAGGTTCACCACTGTACTAGCCTGTTACACTGAAGACCTATAGGTTCACAACTGCGCAAACAGTGGGTTAACTGCCATGTTCAGGGGCAGAACGACAGATTTTTTTACCTTGTCAGCTCGGGGATTCATTTTTGCAACCTTCCGGTTACTAGTCCAACGCTCTAATCACCTGTCTTACATTGCACTCCACGAGGAGCCTGCGTGGCAGGCTGACTACCTGTTACGCGAGGACAGCAAGAAGCCAAGGTAAGTTGCTAGCTAGCATTAAACTTATCTTATAAAAAACAATCAATCTTAACATAATCACGAGTTAACTACACATGGTTGATGATATTACTAGTTTATTTAGAGTGTCCTGCTTTGCATATAATTGATGCGGTGCCTGTTAATTTCTCATCGAATCACAGCCTACTTCGCCAAACGGGTGATGAATTAACCTCGTTGGGCTAGGGGGCACTATTTTCACGTCCGGATGAAAAGTGTGCCCAAAATAAACTACCTGTTACTCAGGCCCAGAAGCTAGGATATGCATACAATTGGTCGATTTGGATAGAAAACATTAAAATAATGTATTTGAGTATAACAGAACTGATTTGGCAGGCAAAACCCCGAGGACAAACCATCCAAGATTGTTTTTCTTTTAGGTCACTGTTTTTAATTCGTTTTCTAAGGGAAACCCTGTTTATGAGGAACCTGGTTGCAGTTCCTATGGCTTCCACTAGAGGTCAACAGTCTTTAGAAATTGGTTGATGTTTTTCTTTTGAGAAATGAAGAAGTAGTCCTGTTCTTTCCATGTGTCACTCAGATGGACTCAAGACTTTTGATGCGCGTGACCTGGAACGCGCTTCACCTTGTTTTTATCCGGTATTGAACACAGTATATCTCAAATTTGATCAATCATTTACATTTTAGGGTACCTAAGGTTGGATAAGGAACGTTGTTTGAAATGTTGGGACCAAGTTTACAGTTGACTTATTAGATACTAATAATGTATTAGATACATTATTAGCTATGTTGGGCGAGTTGAAACCGGTGTATTTCTGAATCAAACGCGCCAAATAAATTGACATTTTTGGGACATTAAGGACATTATCGAACAAAATGACCATTTGTGATGTTTCTGGGACATTTTAGAGTGCCAACAGAAGAAGATCTTCAAAGGTAAGACATTAATTATATCGCTATTTCTGACTTTAGTCGACCACCTGCCTGGTTGAAATCTGATTTTCATGTGATTGTATGCGGGGCGCTGTCTTCAGATAATCACATGGTCTGCTTTTGCCGTAAAGCCTTTGTGAACTCTGACACAGCGGCTGGATTAAGAAGAAGTTAAGCTTTATTTTGATGTACAACACTTGTTTGTATGTTCTATGAATTTGTATTATGAGTATTTCTGTTTGAATTTGGCACACTGCAATTTCACTGGATGTTGTCAAATCAATCCCGTTAACGGGATTAGAGCGGGAAGGGATCACTAGGGATCCATAAGAGGATAACAAGCGCATTCGCGAAAAAAGCACTGTCGTTGCACCAATGTGTACCTAACCATAAACATCAATGCCTTTCTTTAAAATCAATACACAAGTATATATTTTTAAACCTGCATATTTAGTTAATATTGCCTGCTAGCATGAATTTCTTATAACTAGGGAAATTGTGTGACTTCTCTTGCGTTCCGTGCAAGCAGTCAGGGTATATACAGCAGTTTGGGTCACCTGGCTCGTTGCGAACTGTGTGAAGTCCATTTATTCCTAACAAAAACCGTAATTAATTTGCCAAAATTGTACATAATTATGACTTAACATTGAAGGTTGTACAATGTAACAGCAATATTTAGACTTAGGGATGCCATTTGTTAGATAAAATACGGAACTGTTCCGTATTTCACTGAAAGAATAAACGTTTTGTTTTTCGAAATGATAGTTTCCGGATTCTACCATATTAAAAAGGCTCGTATTTCTGTGTGTTATTATGTTATGATTAAGTCTATGATTTGATATTTGATAGAGCAGTCTGACTGAGCGATGGTAGGCAGCACTTTCGTGCATTTGACAGCAGCTCTTCGCTGTGCTTTATAACTTCAAGCCTATCAACTCCCAAGATTAGGCTGGTGTAACCGATGTGAAATGGCTAGCTAGTTAGCGGGGTGCGCGCTAACAGCGTTTCAAACATCACTCGCTCTGAGACTTGGAGTAGTTGTTCCCCTTGCTCTGCAAGGGCCGCGGCTTTTGTGGAGCGATGGGTAACGATGCTTCGAGGGTGGCTGTTGTCAATGTGTTCCTGGTTCGAGCCCAGGTGCGAGGAGAGGGACGGAAGCTATACTGTTACACTGGCAATACTAAAGTGCCTATAAGAACATCCAATAGTCAAAGGTATATGAAATACAAATGGTATAGAGAGCAATAGTCCTATAATTCCTATAATAACCTCAACCTAAAACTTCTTACCTGGGAATATTGAAGTCTCATGTTAAAAGGAACCACCAGCTTTCATATGTTCTCATGTTCTGAGCAAGGAACTTAAACGTTAGCTTTTTTACATGGCACATATTGCACTTTTACTTTCTTCTACAACACTTTGGTTTTGCATTATTTATAACCAAGTTGAACACGTTTCATTATTCATTTGAGGCTAAATTGATTTGATTGATGTATTCAATTAAGTTAAAATAAAAGTGTTTGTTCAATAGTTGCAAATTGTCATTATTACAAATAAATAAAATAAAAAATAAAATAAAAATTAATAACTAAGCCGATTAATCGGTATCGTTTTTTTTTGGGGTCCTCCAATAATCGGTATCGGTGTTGAAAAATCATAATCGGTCGACCTCTAATCTGCGCAATAGCCCAAAATAGAGTATAGACCTACTACCTACTGACTGTAACCATGTTAATTGGCTGAAATCCTGAATTGGCAAAACAACACCCAGGCCAAGCCGTGTGTAGCTGTCTAAGGTCACCACTGTCTGAGGTCACCACTGACACGAAGAATGTGAAAACATCTTGGTGATCTTACAAGATCAGCATTAACCCACACGCCTGATTATCTGAATAGAGCCAAACAGTAACGGTAGGGAGTCCGAATGTCACGCGCACATACACGCACATGCTCAACTATTAGTGGAAAAGTCATTACGTTTTCTAATTTGACCTAAAAAGGCCAGAAACTGTACACTTTGTGTGATGAGGAAATTCACTCTGTGGCCCAAACCCTGGGAACTACTAGCTAGGCTAATTCTCTTAAGTTCTACGTTTAATAGAACCTCTGACTTTATTGATAACAGATAAGCCTGTGCCCAGGTAACAAGCTTGCCTCTCTCCCCTCCCCCACATAAATCATAACTAGACTACCCCACCCCCCATCATCTCTGCTAAGGTAAAGTAGCCTAACCGCAACCTGGGACAACATATCTAAGCTGGGAAGAATGGATTCCCGTCAATGTCTGCCTTAATTCAATGTACCCTCCCTTTACACATTATGCGTTTAAGGTACTAGGCCTCCCTCACAGTAAAGACCATACATTACCCCCATTGGAAATGACTGAGTGACTTCCATCTGAATATATCTGATATCTGATATTTCAAAAGGCTTGGAGTGTGTCAAGCCTAATTTATAAATACCCACAAGTGTGCAGCTCCCCGATTAGTTACTCAGTGCAACTACGCAGGATCGCCATTTTGCGTATCAGAACAAGACAAGAGCCTTTTAAAACATCCAGAACAGGGAACGGATGAAGGGTACTGGGGGTTACAATATAACCTCCATCTCTGTATCTAACATCCTGTCAGGAGAATCAGAGACTACATGGGGCATAGCAGATCAAAGCAGCTGCAGCTTCTACAGGCTACAAAAGCAGCTTCCTGCTGATTCTCATTAAAGTTACTACTGATATAGGCCTATTCCCTAAGGAGCACTTCTCTCTCTCTCAAACACACACACACACACACACTTTTGTCAGACAATAACAAAACATCCATACATGCACAAACAATACCAAAATCACTGTATACCACTCCTACAGACAAGGTTTTCTCTTCGTCTTTCCTCAGCCGTATCAAGCAGACAACATGAGAAATGTTATAGGGCAAGTACAGGCAAGCCTGGATAAGCATCTACAGTACCTGGGGCTACAGAAATACAATATACACACACAGAAGTATGTGGAGACCCATTCAAATGAGTGGATTCAGCTATTTCAGCCACACCCGTTGCTGACAGGTGTATACAATCGAGCCCACAGCCATGCAATCTCCATAGACAAACATTGGTTGTATAATGGCCTTAACTCGGGAAGAAAATGGTGTTTGACCAGATACAATGCTATTTGCAGTAAACAAATTGACAGCAGTCTTTCAGCATGCTTATAGGGAAGGATACTCAACAAGCACAGCACTTACACAAATGACTTGATGAATGGCTGAGAGAAATAGATGATAAAATGATTGTGGGGGCTGTCTTGTTAGATTTCAGTGCAGCTTTTGTAATTATCGTTCATAATCTGCTGCTGGAAAAACTTGTGTTATGGCTTTACACCCCCCCCTGCTATAATGTGGATAAAGAGTTACTTGTCTAACAGAACACAGAGGGTATTCTTTAATAGAAGTCTCTCAAACATAATTAGGAATTCCCCAGGGTAGCTGTTTAGGCACCTTACCAGTGTGTCTATGTATGCAGATGACTCAACACTATACACGTCAGCTACTACAGCAACTGAAATGACTGCAACACTTAAAAGAGCTGCAGTTAGTTTCAGAATGCTTGGAGTAACCCTGGATTGTAAACCGTCATGTTCAAAACATAGTGATACAACAGTAGCTAGGATGGGGAGAAGTCTGCCCGTAATAACTGAAGAATTTCTGCACAAACTGTCAGAAACCGTCTCAGGGAAGCTCATCTGCATGCTCGTCGTCCTCACCAGGGTCTTGGCCTCACTGCAGTTCGGCGTCGTAACCGACTTCAGTGGGCAAATGCTCACCTTCAATGGCCACTGGCACACTGGAGATGTGCTCTTCACGGATGAATCACGGTTTCAACTGAACTGGGCAGATGGAGAATATGGAGTAGTGTGGACGAGCGGTTTGCTGTGATTTCAGCATTGTGAACAGAGTGCCCAATGGTGGTGGTGGGGTTATTGTATGGGCAGGCAGGCCTAAGCTACGTACAATTGAACACAATAGCATTCTAAATCCATGACAATTTGAATGCACAGAGCTACTTCGAAGAGATGCATTGTCGTGCCATTCATCCTCCGCCATCACCTCATGTTTCAGTATGATAATGTATGGCCCCATGTCGCAAAGATCTGCACACAATTCGAGGAATCTGAAAATGTCCCAGTTCTACCATGGCCTACACACTCACTAGACATGTCACCCATTGAGCATGTTTGGAATGCTCTGGATGAATGTGTACGACAGCATGGTCCAGTTCCCGCCAACATCCAGCAACTTCGCACAGCCATTGAAGAGTGGGACAACATTCCACAGGAAACAATCAACAGCCTGATCAACTCTATGCGACAGAGCTGCATGAGGCATATTTTAATTGACTGATTTCTTTATATGAACTGCAACTCAGTAAAATCTTAGAAATTGTTGCATGTTACGTTTATAATTTTTGTTCTGTGTACTAAAACATTTCTAGACTGTCTATGGGTAACAGCGTTGACGTGTTATGCTCGACACACTCATTTTTCCACCAGAAAATGGCCAAAAACAGTTGAACCAGCTTACCTGCTTTTACACTATAAGTTGACTATTACGTGTTCATGGGAAATTGTTGAATGTTGCGTTCATATTTTTGTTCAGTGTAATATAGAGGTTTGTGTCTATCACCATGATGATGATTTCTGTCTATTCACCATGATGGATCAGCCACCTCCACACCAATTCTCTTGTGCTTGCATTGTTGGACCTTCTTTGGGACCCTTTCTGTTACCTGGCCCTCGTCCCTTGTGTAATGGGTTTGAACCCCAATCCACTAGACTGTACTTCCTCACCAACCCTTACCTTGATCTTCTCTCTGCAGCTGACCTGGTCTATGCATTTCTTATCTATTCAGAGTTCCAGACCTTCAGCACAACCGTCTTGCTAGGGCTGCCACAGTTACCCTATTACCGTGTAACCGACGGTTATAGATGAATATAAAATGTCAGAACCGTTTGGGGGGGGGGCGAACAGCTTACTGAAGACGGGACAGCTGTGCTGTTGTATCCGTTTCTGCGGTAACATGGACTCTTGACAACATAATGAAACTTTGTTTCTCCTTGCTGGAACAAGCAGGGTGTTGTAGCAAACTATGCTTTGGTTGCCTAGCAAACACCCCCCACAATGCAGGAGTACCCTGGCCATTTGACTGGTAAACTAATGGGTACACTCGCAATGGCTGTCTGGCATTGTGATGCAATCATTTCAATGGTGATGAATTGCTTGCTATTTGGGGTTTTAGGTTTCTGTATAAGCACTGACTGCGGATGTAAAAAGGGATTCATAAATACATTTGATTTGAATGTTCATTCAAATGATGTTAACTAATGTGGCTCATGAAAAATGTATTTTTTGTAATGTCAGTTGAGTTGAATCAACAAATCACAGCACATATTGATGGGTACACGTCCTGCTTTTACTTCCTGCTTTGCTCCTATGGGTACACTCGCAATAGCCGCCAGTCCAGCCGTTATGTCATCATCGACTTGAATAGGGACGAGAAGGGGTGCTGAAGATGGCGGCGAGTGCAGACAAGATTTCAGCTTGCTCCGAGTAACCTTACATTTAAGTAAGTTTGAGAGGGATAAATGTAACGGAACTTGGCTTATAGTAAACACAATAGAGAACAACGCTTAGTTGACCTCTAATTTGATCTGAATCTTTGAGAAATGGAAGAAAAAAAATTGCAAAAGAGCAAAGGGAGGAGAAGGCAGTTGCTAGCTGACCACTCATACAGTGGAGAAAAACCGCCACCTGACTCCTCGGGAGAAGAAATGGAGGATTCTGGACATTCGGTTGATTCTGAAAATCCAGTCAATAGTCCTGCACCCAAAAAGCGCGAGCTACAGGTCAACATAATCGATGCCGTCTCTGCAAAGATAAACGAAAGAGCCAATGGTCTGGAGAAAATGATACGCGAAAGCACATGAAAAAAATTAATCATGCATACAAGAGTATCGAAGAGCTTAAACTTGCAAACATGTCTACTTCTGAGAAATGCACTGCACAGGAGAAGACCATCGCAGACATGCAAGAGCGCTTATTGGAAGCAGAGCGATACCGGAGCGATACCGGAGAAGGTGGGGCTACGGCTTTACTGTGTCCCCAAGGACCAGGATGAGAATGTGAAGCGCTTAGTAAGAGACATCTGTAACCGTGTGGCACCGGACTTCCCCGATGGATATGACTGTCGCTCATCGTATTGGGAAGAAACAAGATGCCATCGTCAGCCGCTCGATTATCATCCAGTTTGCTTTTCACACAGCGAGAGATGCAGTTTGGAAGAAAGCAAAGGAAAGCGCCACTGAAAGAATTTAGAGTTGGTGAGGAGTTGACTGCTGCGGACAAGGCAGCAAAGGCAAAGTTGTGGCCTCTTGTACAACAGGCCCGAAATCAAGGAAAGGGTGGATACTACTACAGGTGGATACTACTACAGGTGGATACTACAGGGGAATCAGAGCCTTTTTCGCCGATGGAAAATAAATACGACCGGGGTGATTTGTTCTGTCGGTAGGTTTACAAGGTAGCTCCTTCCCCACTGCAAACTGAGCGTTCTAGATTTGAATTATGGTGTTACTGTTTACAAGTTAAGACTTCTGTTAATACATATAGGAAGCAACTTTTTATAGAGGGTAGAGTTGAGATTGCATAGGATTTTTCTTTCTATTCTATAGATATGGACTTGAAGTTTAAGGGGTTATTACTCTTATACCTAAATCACACAAGGATCTCTTAAATATTGATAATTGGCGTCCAATCGCACTCCTAAATAACGACTACAAAATTATAGCCTTAATCTTTGCAAAAAGGTTCAAGTCTTGCTTGAATGATCTGATTGATGAATGTCAATCAGGGTTTATGAAAGGGCGCCATATATCTAATAATCTGAGGCTGATGTTAGACTTGGTTGAGTATTGTGATCTATTTGATGACTTCCCTGTTATCCTATTTTTGGATTTTCAGAAATCATTTGATACAGTAAGTCACAATTTTATCTTTGATTGTCTTAAGCATTTGAAATGTTGTCGTTTTTTTTGGACGCTATTAGATCTCTGTATAATGGTGGCAATAGCTGTATCAAACTCTGTCATGGAACATCCTCAAGGTTTAACATTTACAAAGGAATACGACAAGGTTGTCCAATTTCACCTTTTTTATTTTTCTTAGTATCTCAAATTCTATGCTCATTAGTTCTTAAAAGTCCATTTGAAGTTATTACATTCCAGGCCAGAGAGATCAAGATATCCCAACTGGTGGATGACACCTCACTTTTTTTTTTAAATTTGTCACAAGATTAGCATTGGATATCGTGAAGCAGTTCTCCAAAATCTCAGGTTTGGCATTAAATATTTCCAAATGTGAGATGTTTGTTTTTAAAGGAGCTGTCAGTCCAGCAGATTGTGAAAAAGATACTGTAACCTACCTCGGTGTAAAGATCACCAAAAATCTTAAGGCTGTGAATGATCTTAATTTGAACCCTGTAACTGAATTAGTCCCCAAAAAATTATCCTCATGGTTAAGACGGGATTTAAGTCCTCAAGGAAGGGTGCTTTTATCCAAAGCTGAGGGGCTATCTATTGACATTCCCAAATCCACTTGCTGTATCTTAGATTGGCTTTTGTACAACTTCATATGGAAAAACAAGCCACATAAGATAAAAAGAGATATTATCACCAACAGGGTTTGTGATGGCGGTCTAAATGTCTTAGATTTCACTCTCTTCAACCAGATATCAAAGGTCAACTGGATTAAAAGGTACATAAAAAATCCTCATAGTTTCTGGAATATTATACCTCATTTTGTTTGTCAGAAGTTCGAAGGGCTTAATGTTTTACTACAATGTCTATATATTGTGGGTAAACTTCCTGTGAAACTAGCGGCGACTCACAAGCAGGCATTAACGTGCTGAGATTTGTTGTATAAACACAACTTTTCACCTCGTAAATGTTTTATATGGAACAACGGGTCGATATTACATAGAAACCAGATGTTATTTAACCATAAACGGTTCTCGAAAAACATTGTCCTTTAGTTAATATTAGTGTGAATCTATTTACACGGAGAGACTTTATGGAAAGATACTACTTTGAGGTTTCAAGCAAGGAATATGACATGGTTATTAAAGCTATGCCTAGTGGGATAAAAAATGTACTTTAGAATAATGCATATTTTGGAATATCTCCGATTGTAAGCGATATCCAGGTGAATGGCATTGGTCTACTAGATACGAAATTCAACAATTGTTTATTATGGGATATTTTCAACAGGAAGTCTATTCCCTCTGCAATATTTTGTTGGGCTTCATCGTTTGATGTAAACTGGCGCCGTGCTTGGCTCACTCCACACACATATTTATGGTGACCAATAAAGTAAAGGAGATCTTTAAGAGTATCCATAGATTCTATCCGTGTAATAGCTTGATTTCTAAGTATATACCAGATGTTACCAGTGAATGCAGTTTTTGTGAACTAGAAACAGAATCTATTGAACACTTGTTCTGTCATTGTTTATATATTGAAGTGTTCTGTACTGATGTAAAACTATATCTTGGCCTCAAATTGCATACAACCATTGAAATTTCAACATATTATTTTACTACACCGATTCCACAATTGAACGTGAGTATGTCATAAATCTCTTTATTTTATTAGGAACATTTTTCATACACAAATCTGAATTTTATGAAGATTAAGCCCCTTAATGTTTTTTTTTAATCTGATTTGGAAAACTATTTAGTCTTTAAAACGTATAAAAAACAAAATGTATTTGCTATACGTCTGTATTTGAATTGATATAATGTGAATTAGTTTGATTTTTTTCAAATTTCTTTGTGGAATCCCCTGGTTGTTATGTTTATGTTTTGTATGTTACGGTTAATAACGACTTTTAAAGACTTGAATGGGGACGCCTGTTCTACTCATTATATTTCTATGGCAGCACATGCAGTGAGGAACAGCTATTACAAAGACCACGGTCATTTGGCTGGTCAATTACTGTCGTCCAAAATTATATGATGTCACATCCCCGTCAGAGCCCTACGTCTTTCCTGTTGACCATTCTGACCCCATGACCCTCTCCTTGATCCTCCTCTAACCCCGTGACCTCTGACCCCTCCTCCAGCCCTGAGTCCAGTCAGTGCTCTGGTGGTCTCTCTCCATCAGCCTGGCTAAAGTAATGATGACAAGTCTACAGCGTTTTTCATAGAATCTCAAAGCTTTTTTTAAAAGCTGCATCCTCCGAAGATGTAGAGGATCATGGTGGCGATGGAGTCTGCTGATGATCTTGTAGGAGGGCAAGTCTGGGAACCAGCCTGAGTCTTACAGCCTCTGGACTTCTCCTCTTCCACTCTGTGTAACACCCTCTTAGGGCGATGCCTCAGCAGCTCTGGGCGCCAGAAAGATCACCACACAAAGTTCAGAATAGTAGCCAGTCGTCCTCACTACAAGCCTCAGCACTGCTGTATCCCTCCACCTCCCATTCCTCTCATGCTTCAAGCCACTCCTCAAATTAGGTTCTCAAAAGAGCCATGTGAAACAAAGCAAAAAATGTGGTACTGTGTCCAGATTAAGTTTTCAAAACAAAAGCTAGCCAAGACAAAACAGTGTTAACCTTTATTTATTTATCTGTTATTTTACCAGGTAAGTTGACTAAGAACATGTTCTCATTTGCAGCAACGACCTGGGGAATAGTTACAGGGGAGAGGAGGGGGATGAATGAGCCAATTGTAAACTGGGGATTATTAGGTGACCGTGATGGTTCGAGGGCCAGATTGGGAATTTAGCCAGGACAGCGGGGTTAACACCCCTACTCTTACGATAAGTGCCATGGGATCTTTAATGACCTCAGAGAGTCAGGACACCCGTTTAACGTCCCACCCGAAAGACGGCACCCTACACAGGGCAAGTTCCCCAATCACTGCCCTGGGGCATTGGGATATTTTGTATTCTTTTAGACCAGAGGAAAGAGTGCCCTCCTACTGGCCCTCCAACACCACTTCCAGAAGCATCTGGTCTCCCATCCAGGGACTGACCAGGACCAACCCTGCTTAGCTTCAGAAGCAAACCAGCAGCGGTATGCAGGATGGTATGCTGCTGGCAACCTACCAGTCAATCTTCAAATCTGTGACTTAAAAAACACCAGATATGCAATTAAAACTAAAATATTCTCAAAAACTAAAAATAGCTGCTAGTAGGGTGCCATGGCAACAATATAACTTATAGGTTGGCCCTGATACGGAGGCTGGTCCTGACAAGACCCCGACCGCATGCGCTCGCAAACGTACGTACAAATAGAGCCTTTACATAGTAATCAATAGGCATACAAGTCAACTTCAGTAGCCACTAATCAGGACAGGGACAGCCAGTCTTACAACACCTCTGCACTGATGAACGACCTTACATTGACCACATCCTCAATCCCTCTACTAGGGTCAATGGTGATGACAGGAAAGGGTGCGCAAAGCTGTCATGAAGGCAAAGGGTGGCTACTTTGAAGAATCTCAAATATATTTTGATTTGTTTAACACTTTTTCGGTTACTACATTTTTTGGTTACCACATGTGTTATTTCATAGTTTGGTGTCTTCGGTATTATTCTACAATGTAGAAAATAGTAAAAATGTAAAATAAACGAGTATGTGTATCTAAACTTCTGACTGGTACTGTATGTGTGTGTGTATCGAACAACGGTGATGACATTGGAAAGGGATCACTAAGCTTCTAGAACAGACTGTACAACAGATAGCCTCCTAGGTCAAATAAAATAGTATTTGTCACATTTCTCAGAATACAACAGGTGTGGACTTTACAGCCATGCAGCGTTTTAAAAGTAAGAAGGAAAACAATAGGGGTTGAGGTAATTCAAATTGGTTGCATACACATATTTATCCTATGTTATTATGTGTGTAGCAAAATGCTTGTGTCCTAGCTCCAAAGGTAGTATCTAACAATACACACACACATAAAAAGTCTACAGTAATATGTACTATTGTAGGTAGGTAGGGATAAAAGTGACAAGGCAATCAGGATAGATAAACAGAGTAGCAGCAGCGTATGTGAAGACTGTTAAAGTGTGTGTCGTCAATATGCATGTGTGTGTTTTGTGTGTGAGCATATGTAGTGTGTGTGTGTGTTGGAGTGTCAATGTAATGTGTGTGTGTGTGTGTGTGTTGGAGTGTCAGTGTAGTATGTGTGTGTGTGTGTGTGTGTGTGTGTGTTGGAGTGTCAGTGTAGTATGTGTGTGTGTGTGTGTGTGTGTAGGTAGGTGAGCCAAGTTAGTGTAAATAGAGCCAGTGCAACAACGACAACAACAAAAAACAAAGGGAAATAGTACAGGTAGTCTTATACTGATCTGTTCAGCCGTCTTATGGCTTGAGGTTAGGAGCTGTTCAGGATCCGCTTGGTCCCAGACCTGGCGCTCCGGTACTGCTTGCCGTGCAGTAGCAGAGAGAACAGTCTATGACTGGGGTGGCTGGAGTCTTTGACAATGTTTTGGATGCCAAGCAGTTGCCATACCAAGCGGTGATGCAGCCAGTCAATATGCTCTCAATGATGCAGCTGTAGAACTTTTGAGGTTGTGCCCATGCCAAATCTTTTCAACTTCCTGAGCGGGAAGAGGTGTTGTCAGAGCAAACATACTTTTTGCGCTTCTTGGAGCAGAGCAGAGCTGTTGTGAAGGAAGTTGTCAAGGAAGTGAGTTTTGCGTTTATACAGGACCTCCCGTCAACCAATCACGTCAATGCGGAGCTATACGGAGCCCTCCGCATTGTCACAACATTTGTGATGTGCACAGCGATGCCTCTACATGCTTCCGCAAGCTCCGCAATTGCGTCACATACGAAGCCTCCAACCACATTTTTCGGATCAAGCATAAATTGGCTTTTAGTTATGTGGACACAGAGAACCTTGAAGCTCTGGACCCTCTCCACTACAGCCTCGTCAATGTGAATGGGGGAGTGCGCGGGCCTCTGTTTCCTGTAGTCTACAATCAGCTACTTTGTACTGCTGACGTTGAGGGAGAGATTGTTGTCCTGGCACCACACTGCCAGGTCTCTGACCTCCCTAATGTTATTTCTGTCCCGTAGTGTAGACAGGTTAACATTGACAAGGCCGGATTACCAGGACGCCTACTCATAGTATGTGCTACCAGCTGGCAAGTTTTTTTTAACTGACATTTTCAACCTCTCCCTAACAATAGTCCCTCTGACCAAGAACGCCCCGTAGCACTCACATCTGTAGCAATTAAATACTTTGAAAGTCTGGTCATGGCTCACAACACCATCAGCCCAGACCCACTCCAATTAGCGTACCACCCCAACAAATGACACAATCTCTATTGCACTCCACACTGTCAATTTCCACCTGGACAAAGGAACACCTACGTAAGAATGCTGTTCATTGACACCATAGTGCTGAAGGTCATCACTAAGCGAAGGACCCTGGGACTGAACCCCTCCCTCTGCAAATGGATGCGGACTTCCTGAGGAGCCGCCCCCAGGTGTTAAGGGTAGGCAACAACACCTCCGCCACGCTGACCCTCAACACGGGGGCCCCTCAGGGGTGTGTACTTAGTCCCCTCCTGTAATCACTGTTCACCCACAACAGTGTAGCCACCCTCCGCTCCAACACCAGTATCAAGCATCCCTACCATCCAAGACTTCTATATCAGGCAGTGTCAGAGGAAGGCCCGAGGTTTTGCCAGACTCCAGGCACCCAAGCCATAGTCTGTTCACTGTAGTTCCATCTGGCAAATGGTACCAGAGCATCAGCTGTTGGACCAACAGGCTCCGAGACAGCTTCTACCCCCAAGCCATAAGAGTGCTAAATAGCCAGACTGCTAAATAGTCAATTAAATGGTATTGGAAGTATCTGCACTGACTCAAATATGCACACACTAGACTATACAAAACATTAGGAACACCTGCTCTTTCCATGACATAGAATAACTAGGTGAATCAAGGTGAAAGCTATGATCCCTTATCGATGTCATCTTTTAAATCCACTTCATTCAGTGTCAATGGAGGGGAGGAGACAGGTTAAAGAAGGATTTTTAAGCCTTGAGACAGTTGTGTGCGTGCCTAGGGCTGTGGCAGTTATGACATTTTGTCAGCCGGTTATTGTCATGTAAGACTGTCGGTCTCACAGTAACTAAATTAGCAAACACTGTTAGCATCTCCAGGCCTAGTCAATTCACCCTGCCTTCATGTACATATCTACCTCAAATACCTTATTATTATCTATCCTGATGCCTAGTCAGTTCTCCCTGCCTTCATGTACATATCTACCTTAAATACCTCATTATTATCTATCCTGATGTCTAGTCAGTTCACCCTGCCTTCATGTACATATCTACCTCTAATACCTTATTATTGTCTATCCTGATGTCTAGTCAGTTCACCCTGCCTTCATGTACATATCTACCTCAAATACCTTATTATAATCTATCCTGATGTCTAGTCAGTTCACCCTGCCTTCATGTACATATCTACCTCAAATACCTTATTATTATCTATCCTGATGTCTAGTCAGTTCACCCTGCCTTCATGTACATATCTACCTCTAATACCTTATTATTGTCTATCCTGATGTCTAGTCAGTTCACCCTGCCTTCATGTACATATCTACCTCAAATACCTTATTATTATCTATCCTGATGTCTAGTCAGTTCACCCTGCCTTCATGTAGGACCTCAAAGACCTTGTACATGTACTGGTACTCCCTGTGTAAAGCTCCACTATGTGTATTTTATTCCTCGTGTTACTATTATTATTTAATATTCTGCATCGTTGGGAAGGGATCGTAAGCAAGCATTGCAAAGCACCAGAAAGAAGCCTATTTTTCCCATTCGGGGTAGAGTTACATCCAGAAAGTTGGTGAAACAAAATAAAATCACACAGCAAATGAAGAAATGAATGCAACAGCTAGGCCTATAATTTATTTTCCCGAGCTTAGAAACATTTAGCCCATAAGTGTTTGACTGTTGAAAGGCATTAGCAGCGTGTCATGATGTGTAGGGATAACGCTAACCCCATGCCATGCGTCTCTGCCAGGCCCTTGTTCCTCTGAGCTTGCCACCGAGCAGAGCAGCCATGATGAAAGCACAGCACAGGCAGATAACAGCAACAAAGAAGTTTCACAGAGAGAGGGAAGGGTTTAAGGAGAATACTGTCATTAGCAACAATGATACGCTAGGCTAATCTTGTGCTCTGTTTGACAGGAATCTATACAAATAAGTAACACTGAAGCTCAAAACCCACACTGAGGGTGCATCCCAAATGCCACCCTATTCACTATACAGTACACTACTTTTGACCAGGGGACTCTGGTCCAAAGTAGTGCAATATATAGGGAATAGGGTGGCATTTGAGACATGTATTGTACTGTACCAGCTGAGGCTGGCACAACTACTATATAACCGTGCAACCAATGATTATGGATGAACACCATAATGAAAATAAAAAATACTAAAAAATTATAAAATTGTGTGGAACGAACAGCCGGGCATTCGTGCGGTTTGAGTCTGTTTCTGCGGTAACATGGACTCTTAACAACGTGATGAAACATTGTTGCTACTTGCTGAAACTGAAAACTAGTATTCGGTTGCCTAGGCAACACCCCCCACAATGCAGCAGCAGCACACATAGAAACAGAATGAAATTGGAACCTCATATGTACACTAGCAATGGCTGCCTTGTATTGTGATGCAATCATTTCTATGGTAATGTAGAATGTTCATTCAAATGATGTTAGGTGATGTGGCTCGTGCAATGGAATTAACTTTTTGTAATGCCAGTTGAGTTGAATGAACAAATCATAGTGCATATTTGAGCATTTTTACCTCCTGCTTTGCTCCTATGGGTATACTCGCAATGGCCTCCAGTCCACCCATTATGACATTGTTGACTTGAATGGGGATGCCCATTCTATTCATTCCATTTCTATGGCAGTCAAGAGCAGAGGAGAGGATATGCCTCCCCCCCCTGAACGGTTATTACGGTCACATTGCCAGCCAATTAATATCATCCCAAATTCCATGCCCATCACAGCCCTAGTACCAGCGTCTTGTTTTTGGAGACTAAGTCATGTTGTTGTGGGGTTTGACTCCAATTAACTTCAAATTGTCTGAACGTTAAATGGATCACTGGTTGTGGTGGAGGGTTGAACCTGATACTGCCATGTTGAAAACGTTTCCCTTGATACAGAGAGTAGTATCACTCGAATAAGGGAAGGGAAATCTCTGTTTCACTCTCCCATACTATCCTCTGCTGTACATTACATCAAGCCAACAGATACACAAACACAGGCAGCATCCGGAATTGTACGGGGAAGCAGGTAAGTGTGTGTGTGTGTCGAGGTACTCACTGCTTTTGTTGTATGTGACCTTGGCCAGGAGTTTGTGGGCCAGGAGGATGTCTCCACTCTTCACTGCCACCAGGAGGTCCTGCTCCTTACCCATGATCGACCAGTGAGCACACACGGCCCTTAAGAGGGCAGTAGTCTAAGCGGTCCTTGGCAGTCGAGGGCTCAACTTCACACAGTCAGGTTCATGGTGAGTCCTTCAGCTCTTCAAAATCAGATACAATGATGATGAACGTATAGAGGAGCGTCACAAAACACCCAAACCAGCCAGACAGTCAGTCTGTGTCAATCAGATTGGAACGGACCAGACCATTGTTATTAACTGGGTGAGGCTAGGCACCAGCACCACCAGGTCGTTTGGTTTCCAGAGTGTGTTTGTGTGTGGGGCCTGGTTGTTGTCTGTCCTGGTCTAAATTAAAATGTAGTATATCTGGAGTTGTCCTCAGGGCAGGGTGTGTCGCGTAGTCTACTTGTCCTCAGGGCTGGGTGTGTTTCGGGTTCTCCTCTGTGTCCGCCAACCTGGAACAGTAGAACCTGCCATTAGAAAACAGAGACATGCCTTCACGAGCTGGGAATTTATGACTATTCAATGAAAGCACTTGCAACCACATTCAATGAAACACCTTGCAAAGCTCAGTGTGGAGCCAACGCACTGCTAGGCTAGTACTAGTACATTCCAAGTATACAGCAATGTAAATGATAAACAAAAATGACTTTATCAAGGACGAAATCCCCTCTAAATATTCTATTGGTATAAGTGTGTTATTACAGGTTGTTACTACAACCTAACTAAGGATGGTGTCATTCTAAAACCACTATTTCACTCAGGAAGCCCTTCCACCATGGTTACCTGAGGATCATTCCATGCCGGAATACATCTCCTTTACTCCTCCCACTTTCCCCTCAACTGTTTTTTTTTCTTCCCTTGGAGCTGTCCGGAACTCCAATTGCCAATTCTACTAAGGTAGTACATAGGGAATAGGGTGACATTAGGAACGCACAGTAGAAGGCAGAAGTGACTGCATCTTAATCCCATTCCCTAAATGCTACATCAGATGACAAAGCCATGCAGCAGCACTAAGGGGATAAAAAATATCCAGGAGAAAGGTAAAAAAAATATATATTATATATATATATATTTTTTTTTTAATTATATAGTTCCAGTCATACATTTGGACACACCTAGTCATTCCAGGGTTTTTGTTTTATTTTTTACTATTTTCTACATTGTAGAATACTAGTGAAGACATCAACACTATGAAATAACACATATGGAATCATGTAGTAACCAAAAAAATAATGTTTTTGTTTCAAAGTAGCCACACTTTGCCTTGACAGCTTTGCATACTCTTGGCATTCTCTCAACCAGCTTCATGAGGTAGTCACCTGGAATGCATTTCAATTAACAGGTGTGCCTTGTTAAATAATTTGTGGAATTTCTTTCCTTCTTAATGCCTTTGAGCGACAAGGTAGGGGTGGTATACAGAAGATAGCCCCATTTGGTAAAAGACCAAGTCCATATTATGGCAAGAACAGCTCAAATAAGCAAAGAGAAACAACAGTTCATCATTACTGTAAGACATGAAGGGCAGTCAATACGGAACATTTCAAGAACTTTGAAAGTTTCTTCAAGTGCAGTCGCAAAAACCATCAAGCGCTATGATGAAACTGGCTCTCATGAGGACCGCCACAGGAATGGAAGACCCAGAGTTACCTCTGCTGCAGAGGATAAGTTAATTTGAGTTACCAGCCTCAAATTGCAGCCCAAATAAATGCTTCAGAGTTCAAGTAACAGACATCTCAACAACAACTGTTCAGAGGAGACTGCATGAATCAGGCCTTCATGGTCAAATTGCAGCAAAGAAACCACTACTAAAGGACACCAATAAGAAGAGACTTGCTTGGGCCAAGAAACACGAGCAATGGACATTAGACCGGTGGAAAGCTGTCCTTTGGTCTGATGAGTTCAAATATGATGTTTTTGGTTCCAACCGCTGTGTCTCTGTGAGACGCAGACTAGGTGAACATATGATTTCCGCATGTGTGGTTCCGACCATGAAGCATGGAGGAGGAGGTGTGATGTTGTGGGGGTGCTTTGCTGGTGACACTGATTTATTTAGAATTCAAGGCACACTTAACCAGCATGGCTACCACAGCATTCTGCAGCGATACGCCATCGCATCTGGCTCGTGCGATGACCAACTATGAAATAACACATATGGAATGTATATAGCCTCCACATTGACTCTGTACCAGTACCCCTGTATATAGCCTCCACATTGACTCTGTACCAGTACCCCCTGTATATAGCCTCCACATTGACTCTGTACTAGTACCCCCTGTATATAGCCTCCACATTGACTATGTACCGGTACCTCCTGTATATAGCCTCCACATTGCCTCTGTACCAGTACCCCCTGTATATCGCCTCCACATTGACTCTGTACCAGTACCCCCTGTATATAGCCTCCACATTGACTCTGTACCGGTACCCCCCTGTATATAGCCTCCACATTGACTCTGTACCGGTACCCCCCTGTATATCGCCTCCACATTGACTCTGTACCGGTACCCCCCTGTATATAGCCTCCACATTGACTCTGTACCAGTACCCCCCTGTATATCGCCTCCACATTGACTCTGTACCGGTACCTTCTGTATATAGCCTCCACATTGACTCTGTACCAGTACCCCCTGTATATAGCCTCCACATTGACTCTGTACTGGTACCCTCTGTATATAGCCTCCACATTGACTCTGTACCCCCTGTATATAGCCTCCACATTGACTCTGTACCGGTACCTCCTGTATATAGCCTCCACATTGACTCTGTACCAGTACCCCCTGTATATAGCCTCCACATTGACTCTGTACCAGTACCCCCTGTATATAGCCTCCACATTGACTCTGTACCAGTACCCCCTGTATATAGCCTCGCTTATTATTTTACTGTTGCTGTACAATTATTTGTTACTTTATTTTCAATTTTTTTACTTAACACTTATTTATTTATATTTTTTTTACTTCTTAAAGCACTGTTGGTTAAGGGCTTGTGAGTAAGCATTTCACTGTAAGGTTTGTATACCGTTTGTATTTGGCACGTGTATTTGGCATTTCACTGTAAGGTTGTATACCTGTTGTATTTGGCATTTCACTGTAAGGTTGTATACAGTTTGTATTTGGCATTTCACTGTAAGGTTGTATACCTGTTGTATTTGGCATTTCACTGTAAGGTTGTATACCGTTTGTATTTGGCATTTCACTGTAAGGTTGTATACCGTTTGTATTTGGCATTTCACTGTAAGGTTGTATACCTGTTGTATTTGGCATTTCACTGTAAGGTTGTATACCTGTTGTATTTGGCATTTCACTGTAAGGTTGTATACCGTTTGTATTTGGCATTTCACTGTAAGGTTGTATACCTGTTGTATTTGGCATTTCACTGTAAGGTTGTATACCTGTTGTATTTGGCATTTCACTGTAAGGTTGTATACTGTTTGTATTTGGCATTTCACTGTAAGGTTGTATACCGTTTGTATTTGGCATTTCACTGTAAGGTTGTATACCTGTTGTATTTGGCATTTCACTGTAAGGTTGTATACCTGTTGTATTTGGCATTTCACTGTAAGGTTGTATACCGTTTGTATTTGGCATTTCACTGTAAGGTTGTATACCTGTTGTATTTGGCATTTCACTGTAAGGTTGTATACCTGTTGTATTTGGCATTTCACTGTAAGGTTGTATACTGTTTGTATTTGGCACGTGACAAATAAGTTTTCATTTGTTTAACAACAAAATAAAATCTGTCATGACAACTGAATGGGGTACTTTTTGTTTATCACCTGTGCTATAGACTTTTCCTTCACAAGGACAATAATATTTTATTTCTATTTTACTCTATCCCATTCAATGACATTTTTTCCCCCCATTCTTCTGAAAGCTTGTGCTGGGACATAATGATGTCTGGCACAACAACGTGTTAGAAGGAGGAGCTGTTATTGGTGTCTGTCTGTCTACAGCAGGGCTTCTGTTTACCATCAGGTTGTGGGGCTAACTACATCTAGCCTATACAACACTGTGATAGGTTATTGTACACATCAGATCACATCAGCTTTGATGATAATATCATGCTATTTTAGGCTTGTAAGGAAGCTTTTTTAATATCATGTAAGGAAGCTGTCATGAAACCATGTTAACTCCATTCAGAAGTTAGGCTATATGAGCTCAGTACTTTTTAACTAGGCAAGTCAGTTAAGAACAAAGAATTCTTATTTACAATGACAGCCTACCCTGGCCAAACACTAACGACGCTGGGTCAATTGTGCGCTGCCCTCTGGGACTCCCAATCACGGCCGGTTGTGATACAGCCTGGAATCAAACCAGGGTCTGTATTGACGCCTCTAGCACCGAGATGTAGTGCCCGACCAGCTAGTTGTAGCTTAATGCCATTCATTTGTGCCATGATGAGCCACTAATTTAAAACTGGTCAGGCACCTTGCTTGCCAGCTAGCAAATGACTATTGATTGACACCAAGCCCAATACACACAGTTTCCCGAACTCGACACCCCCCCCCCCCCTGCACGTTTCGTTTTTTCTCCCTAGCACTACACAGCTGCTTCAAATCATCAAAGCTTGATGATGAGTTGGTCATTTGAATCAGCTGTGTAGTGCTAGGACAAAAAACAAAACGGGAGTTTATGAAACCCTGGTTTAGAGGGTGTCACAACGTCACATCATAGTTTAATCAGCAGCTGTCCATGAGGGAGGCACATGTAGAAACAGTTGTAACTAAACACAGTGCTGCTAGCTAGATTGCGTCCCTGTAGTTAGGGAAATAAACTGGCCTTAAAACAAACCTGCTTATAGCCAGCTATATAGGCTACTATTGACAAGCAGGTGTACCCATCTACCTTGAAACACAAACATATCAGTGGCTTTCCAATCTCTCCTCCTGGCCCCCACGGACGTTTCACCCAATCAAGTGCTTTTTGATTTGTGGTCTTGCAAGACCACTCAATAATAAACGAACGAAGAGGGAAATACAAACTCACCAGAAAATGTTGACAGATGTTATCCGGTCATTGACCTTGGACTGGTGAAGGGTTGAAGCCAGGGTGTAGTGCTCAGCGAGTCAGGTGCTTGTAGACTCAATGGAATCTGCCTGTATGAAGAAGTTATGCTGCTACTGGCAACACATAATCCAGAAAACGTTTAGATAAATTATTGAAAGTCAAACTGACATTATTCAGTTAAATCTTACCTTGCTTCCAGTAAATAAAATCCTGTCATCCTCGCCAGACAGACCATTCCTGAAGGATAAGTCGCCGGACTTGTCCCTGCGCTAGGAGGACATATCTTTCTCCAAATCCCTCTGCGACCTGGAGCAAAGCGCGCGGCTCCGCCTCCACACGCATCAAAACTCTGGAGAACTTCGTCGCGAATTAAAACACAGATCCAGGATCAGATGACCATGCTCCCATACTATTCTTAATCATTAGGGGAGTGAACAAATACCTGACTCTTTATCAGTAGTTAGGCTAAAGTTATAATTTATTGGAGATGTCCATAATAGACAAGACATGGTTTTAGGTCGGGTTTACCATGTAGAAATATTCAAAAGCCGCGCAATCCAAGTGGCATTAAATTGCTCTGATAGGATTTGGAAAGGAGTTTGTGTATGTGGTCGAGGAAACATAAATAAAACGGTCCACAGTTCGAAGTTGTTAGGTTTTAGTGACACCTGCTGGTAAAACGGGGTATCGTAAGTAACACACCCGTTGCACTCAAATCAAATGGACCGCTGCAGTGTGCTTTCAAAAGTACGACAATGAAAGACATGTATTTTGGTCTTGTTTAAACAATGAATCATGCATAGCTTCTCTTACAGAGCGAATAAACTATCAGAAATTAATTCAAGCATTTAAAAATGTTAAACATTCTTCGCAATTTTAACACAATCTTGCATCACTCAAAGAATGTTCTGTTTAGGTAGCAAACTCAAACATGAGTGGGAGTGAGTGTTACAATGCCTCCAATCTCCTTGGCTCATTGCACTCTTTCTGAACCACTCACAGTGCATTCAACACTGAAATTACTTTGAGTTTTGAGTCATCTGAGGATACATTGGTTTTTATCTGTAACATCTATGTACAATGAAAATGCAGCAATTAAAAATGTACAGTGAATGATAAAAGTCTAAGGATGATATTCCCTTTCCAATGTACAGTGAATGATAAAAGTCTAAGGATGATATTCCCTTTCCAATGTACAGTTTGATAATTTTTTTTGTCATGGAACTTTTTCCATCTCCTTTATATAATCATGATTGACGAGAAATACAATTGGTGAGTGTTGTTTGTCGTAGTAGTAGTTTGAGTACTTGTAGTCCAAGGTGCTGAAGCCATATGCACCTGCTTGAGAGAAAAGACAAGAAGATCATTTCATATTGTGAACTGACACTTCATGAGAACCACACAATGCATCTTCAGTGAGTAGTTTTCACTGGGTACCGGGTGGACATGCCCCCACCCACATTCTGAAATATAATTGTTGTCCCCCCCCCCAGTTTAATCATTGGAATGTGATACAAAACAGGGCAACAGTGTGCCTTAGGACCATGCGGACGCATACAAACAGTCAGGTAGGCTGTTTTGGAGTGTTTATCTGACTGAAAAAAAATTGCATATATATATATATATATATATATACACTATAGTCAAAAGTATATACACCTACTCATTCAAGGGTATTTCTTGATTTTGACTATTTTCTATATTGTAAAATAATGGTGAAGACATCAAAACTATGAAATAACACGTGGAATCATGTAGTAAACAAAAAAGTGTTCAGCAAATCAAAATATATTTTATATTTCACATTCTTCAAATAGCCACCCTTTGCCTAGATGACAGCTTTACACACTCTTGTCATTCTCTCAACCAGCTTTATGAGGTAGTCACCTGGAATGCATTTCAATTAACAGGTGTGCCTTCTTTAAAAATTAATTTGTGGGATTTCTTTCCTTCTTAATGCGTTTGATCATCAGTTGTGTTGTGACAAGGTAGGGGGGTATGCAGAGGATAGCCTTATTTCAAATCAAATCAAAGTTTATTTGTCACGTGCGCCAAATACAACATACGTAGTAGACCTTACAGTGAAGTGCAAAACAGGTATTAGGTGAACAATGTGTAAGTAAAGAAATAAAACAACAGTAAAGCTACTATAAAAGTAGCAAGGCTACATACAGACATCGGTTAGTCAGGCTGATTGAGGTAGTATGTACATGTAGATATTGTTGAAGTGACTATGCATATATGATGAACAGAGAGAAGCAGTAGCGTGAAAGAGGGGTTGGCGGATGGTGGGTGGGACACAATGCAGATAGTCCGGTTAGCCAATGTGCCACTGGTTGGTCGGCCCAATTGAGGTAGTATGCACATGAATGTGTAGTTAAAGTGACAATGCATATGTAATAAACAGAGAGTAGCAGCAGTGTAAAAAGAGGGGTTGGAGGGAGGCACACAATGCAATGCTTTGCTGGTGACACTGTCTGGAATGTATTTAGAATTCAAGGCACACTTAACCAGCATGTCTACCACAGCATTCTGCAGTGATACACCATCGCATCTGGTTTGGGCTTAGTGGGATTATCATTTGTTTTTAAACAGGACAATGACCCAACACACCTCCAGGCTGTGTAATGTCTATTTAACCAAGAAGGAGAGTGATGGATTGCTGCATCAGATGACCTGGCCTCCACAATCACCCAACCTCAACCCAATTGAGATGGTTGAGGATGAGTTGGACCGCAGAGTGAAGGAAAAGTATTCAACAAGTGCTCAGCATATGTGGGAACTCCTTCAAGACTGTTGGAAAAGCATTCCAGGTGAAGCTGGTTAAGAGAATGCAGAGAGTGTGCAAAGCTGCCATCAAGGCAAAGGATGGCTAGTTGAAGAATCTCAAATACAAAATACGTTTTGATTTGTTTATTATTTCATAGTTTTAATGTCTTCACTGTTATTCTACAATGTAGAATATAGTAAAAATAAAGAAAAACCCTTAAATGAGTAGGTGTTCTAAAACTTTTGACCGGTAGTGTACACTGTATGGCTCTAGGGTTGTCTTCAGCCTCCAGGGCCTCAGAAACCTGTCAGGAGTTACCTCCGACACTACATTTGTGTCATGATGACCCTGGAGTCAAGTTAACCTTTGAAGGGCCCTCAAGAGTCGGTCCTACCTGCTCCAGATGTATCTGAGGAAGTCAGGGTGGAGAAAGTAGTAGCTGCTCTTATTAAAATGGCCACCATAATATGATCTCAGCCTGGAACAGAATCAGTAAACACGATACCCCATGAAATGTCAAGCGCTTTTAGAAATGCTCAGAAATCACATCAAAACAAATGCGTTGGTAATAATAGTTATTTTGTCCGTCCATTAAATGTCTCTGCTGATATTCTTCTGTTCTTCATCAGTGACTCTAGGAAGTTGCAGTACATTGAGCCTTCTGGGATCAGAACACACAGATAAAAAAGATGGACTGAGGATTCCATGTTAAAGGGTGAAGTGATTTTTGTTCTCTTATCAAACCTTTATCTAAACCATTATGTCCCATTGAGATAAATTATCTTTTGTGTAGCCGAGGGGGGTATCTTCATGTAAAAATCACTGGATGATTCAGAAGATTTACTGCTGTTGTCACTGTCTGTGTCCAGCGCTTGAGTTGGGCAGGAGCTCACCGAGCCGGAGTACCGACACCGCATTTTCTACTGCTTGAGCTCTTGTTCCTCATAGAATATTAGCTCAAAAGTATTGTGGTGCTCCTTGCACCTAAATATAAAACAGTACCGGCACCCAAAATAAGTACAGACTCCGATTTCAGTCCAAGTCAAGCACTGTGTGTCCCAAATGACACCCTGTCCCCTAAATATCCCCTATGGGCCCTGGTTAAAAGTAGTGGACTGTATAGGGAATAGGGTGCTGTTTGGTAGGTAGCCATTGTTACACACGTTGTTGTGGGGTAGCTGTCTGAAGCCTTGTTTCTTCAGACTGCCCAGTGATGATGGAGAAGGATGTGTGGACGTAGACGGATGTTCTGCTTCCAACATCGTGTTGAAAACCAGCAGTGACAGCCCCAGTCACCCTAAAGGACTATTGTTTAGTTTCCAACAGGTCTAAAGGTTTTTTTTTTTAGTTACCAACTGGTTCAGGGTCAGATTATTGTTTAGCTAATTGATGGGTATTGTCAGAACTGGGAGCTGAGAGCTGATCCTGAATCAGTTACAAGGGCCTAACCAGATTAAAACCATTTGACATTTACATCAGCTTTATGAGAAATGCCCCTCACAAGATCACAAAGTTCAACAATCCTACTCAAAGTACAATCTTTGTGTGAGCACACCTCACCTAAACACAGAGTCACATGCATCTATAATGTTCCCCATCCCAGAGCTGTTGAGTATTCCTCCATTGTCCACCACAGCACAGTAAATCCACACAGAAATACAGAGATGTATACATTATAAAACACAGAATAACATACAGTACGGGATATATTCACATAATAACATAATGTACCATATTTGCACACAGACAGAGAGACAGAGATACAGAGAGAGCGAGATTGTAGCCCATGAAACCAAAGGGGTTGTTGAAATGGGCCAGTCGGTTCCATTCACTAACACTACTTAGCTGGTTCCTGTCAATGAAAAGCTGCATGTCGGTAATAAAGGCCTATTGAAAATCTAGATCGCTGGAATTCCTGATGGACGACTCTGAACAGGTCTTTGAACACAGGGAGTGTAAATACACAAGGATTCAACCAAAATCTGAACGACACATGCTGTGTAAACAGCACACTGTATTTGCTTCGAGGTGCTAATGTAAGGAGATGACAATTAAATGCAAAAGAGGTTCCTGAAAGTATTACTGTTAAGCAATGAGTTATTGCATAATCTCTAAAGGTCTAAGCCGTTGTGGTGAAGGGGGAGGCAAGTTATTGAATTTGTCCTTTACAACTAAAGCCCAAAGAAATGTATTTAACAACACATTCAGAAATACCATAAAAGACAGTCAAACCTTTTTGCAGAAGGAATACGGTTTTGAAGTGTTTGTCCTATATCTAGGAGATATAAGAAAGCTCAGGACATATACAGTGGGGAAAAAAAGTATTTAGTCAGCCACCAATTGTGCAAGTTCTCCCACTTAAAAAGATGAGAGAGGCCTGTAATTTTCATCATAGGTACACTTCAACTATGACAGACAAAATGAGAAAAAAAATCCAGAAAATCACATTGTAGGATTTTTAATGAATTTATTTGCAAATGATGGTGGAAAATAAGTATTTGGTCACCTACAAACAAGCAAGATTTCTGGCTCTCACAGACCTGTAACTTCTTCTTTAAGAGGCTCCTCTGTCCTCCACTCGTTACCTGTATTAATGGCACCTGTTTGAACTTGTTATAAAAGACACCTGTTCACAACCTCAAACAGTCACACTCCAAACTCCACTATGGCCAAGACCAAAGAGCTGTCAAAGGACACCAGAAACAAAATTGTAGACCTGCACCAAGCTGGGAAGACTGAATCTGCAATAGGTAAGCAGCTTGGTTTGAAGAAATCAACTGTGGGAGCAATTATTAGGAAATGGAAGACATACAAGACCACTGATAATCTCCCTCGATGAAGACTGATGAGGATCTTTAAAATGTATCCCATTAACTGTAACGTAACAAAATGCTGAAAAAGTCAAGGGGTCTGAATACTTTCCGAATGCACTGTGTATATATATATATATATATATATATATATATTTTTTTTTACACATATACTGAACAAAAATATAAATGCAACATGTAAAGTGTTAGTCCCGTGTTTCATGAGCTGAAATAAAAGATCACAGAACATTTCTATATGCACAGAAAGCTTATTTCTCTCAAATATTGTGCACAAATTTGTTTACATCCCTGTTAGTGAGCCTTTCTCCTTTGCCGAGATAATCCATCCACCTGACAGGTGTGGCATATCAAGAAGCTGATTAAACAGCATGATCATCACATAGGTTCACCTTGTCCTATGGCAATAAAAAGCCACTTTAAAATGTGCAATTTTGTCACACAACCAATGCTACAGATGTCTCAAGGTTTGAGGGAGTGTGCCATTAGCATGCTGACTACAAATATGTCCACCAGATCTGTTGCCAGATAATTTAATGTTAATTTCTCTACCATAAGCAGTCTTCAACGTTGTTTTTGAGAATTTGGCAGTACGTCTAACTGGCCTCAAAACCGCAGACCATGTGTAACCATGCCAGGTCAGGACCTCCACATTTGGCTTCTTCACCTCCAGGATCGTCTGAGACAAGTCACCCAGACAGCTGATGAAACTGTGGGTTTATACAACTGAAGAATTTCTGCACAAACTGTCAGAAACTGTCCCAGGAAAGCTCAGCTCGTCATCCTCACCAGGGTCTTGACCTGACAGCAGTTCATCTTTGTAGCAGACTTCAGTAGGCAAATGCTCACCTTCGATGGCCACTGGCACACTGAAGAAGTGTTCTCTTCATGGATGAATCCTGGTTTCAACTGTTCTTGGCAGAAGAAATACAGCGTGTATGGCGTTGTGTGAGCAAGTGGTTTGCTGATGTTAACGTTGTGAACAGAGCGCCCCATGGTGGCAGTGGGGTTATAGTATGGGCAGTCATAAGCTACGGACAATAAACACAATAGCATTTCATCAATGGATCAATTGAATGTACAGAGATACCGTGACGAGATCCTGCGGCCCATTGTCGCGCCATTCATCCGCCGCCATCACCTCATGTTTCAGCATGATAATGGCCCCATGTCGCAAGGATCTGTGCACAATTTTTGGAAAATGAAAATGTCCCAATTCTTCCATGGCATGTATACTCACCAGATATGCCAGCCATTGAGCCTGTGTGGGATGCTCTGGATGGACGTGTACGACAGCGTGTTCCAGTTCCCGCCAATATCCAGCAACTTCGCACAGCCATTGAAGAGGAGTGGGACAACATTCCACAGGAAACAATCAACAGCCTAATCAGCTCTATGCGAAGGAGATGTGTCACACTACATGAGGCAAATGGTGGTCACACCAGATACTGGTTTTCTGATCCACCATTTTTGTAAATGTGTCTGTGACCAGCAGATGCATATCTCTATTCCCAGGCATGTGAAATCAATACATTAGGGCTTAATGAATGTATTTCAACTGACTGATTTCCTTATATAAACAGTAAAATCATAGACATTTGGGCATGTTGAGTTTATATTTTTGTTCATTGTATTTATCTCCTTATTTGTGAGGGGATAAAGGGGGTTACCCTTCCAACACCACTAGGTGAAATACAACACATTTGTTTGTATTTTTTCATTTACAAGTCTCTGCCATTATCAGTAAAAAGCTACACATACTGTTATAGTAAACTACAGTAAGAGCTTATCAGGTATAGCATCGTGTTAGCCTGGGGTTTATACAGAACACATCTTCAGTGTGGACTCTTTGCTATGAGGACTTACCAAATACTGATCCTCTTGTTGACACTCTCATTAAAGAGCACATAACCAGAGACAGAGTGCAGACAAGACTAAAACTATCAGGAAAGCTTTCCAAGGGTACATTTCTCTGCTTCTCTGATGGATTTGAAAAGCTATGTGTTTTTCCAATGAAGTTACAGTTCTTGTTCTTGCTCCATGGCTGAGCCTGTGACCTCATTTAGAAACAGTTAACAGTGTAAGACAGCTACACTACAGTTTATACACACCTTTCATTTGTATGTAAATCCCGTCAAGCAATTCTTCTGTTCCCAAGTTAAGAGTGTTTGGTTCCTATTTTCCATGTCTAGTGAAGTCATACCCCCCAAAAATATGTTTTATACTTACCTTACTTTCATCATGTGTTTGAATAGGTTTATCCTTATCACATTCCCCTGTTCTGTTA